>NW_027397068.1:26069498-26265844 GCF_003265705.2 Callorhinus ursinus | reverse complement strand
AGGCCTATCTACCTGGAAACCACAGAAGATTCTAGACAGGATCCAAACAAATCAGTACTTCCTAGGACAGACCCGTGGCCTATCCTAGAGTTGGTGGGGGCAGGTGGGCCCACAGAGAGCAGTCCCATGTTGGGAACCCACTGCCTAACTACTTGGCCTGACTGTGCTCTGGGAGAAGACCAGACCTTAGGAGATGTTTGTCACTCCGTGGAGCACCTTCAGGCCACAAGATGTGTTCTGTCACAGAAGGATCTTTCTGCTTAGGACTGAAGGAGCCCCTGACACTGTGTGCCCTCCAGGTAGGAGCAGAATCCCATGGGTTGGTTCTGACTGCTCTCTAAGGTTTGGTTGCATTGTCAGACGGCCTCGGCAACATCTCTTCTCGGTCAGGGTTTGTCCTGGATTCTTCTGGGAAGTCATAGCCCTCATCAAACCCTTTAACTTTGGGTTTCTCCTCAGTTCCAATCACTGACTGCTCCTTAAAGTTCTTGAAAAGGCAGCCCAGCTCTTTCTAAGTACTTAGTTGGAGGCCAGAAAATGCTAGGACATGGCAATGACTTCCTGATATTATGTTGAGAGTTTTAGGATTTGATCTGGGCCTGGTGTAGGAATGGACTTCTGCCTCTCTGTAGATTCCTATTAATACCGCTAGTGATGTCCCGAGTACATCTACAGGACACATGGGTTAGAAGCTAGCGCTTGGCTCTTGTGCCAACATGAATGACAGTGTTTGAAAGAGAGTGGTGATGTCAGTGTGACTTCTGGAGACTTCTTCACCATGGAAACCCTGGAAGAGTTCCTCTAGAAAGGGGATTATTATATAGCTTAAAGGGAGCCCCCTGAACAAGAATTACTAGCTGATTTACATCAGATTTGGAGGTACATCTCCTTGGGCCCAGGGCCCCGCTTGGGAGGAGGTCTCTGACCGTAAGAGGCCAAGCTGTACCTATGCTGTGCTCCTCCTCAGCACTGAGTCATTAACTCACTAGCAGAAGCCACAGCACAGAGCCCTGGAATGAGAAAAGGCATGTTTGCAAGAGACAGGGATGGCAAGGTGTTTCTATGCACTAATTAAACTAAGCAACCAGCAGGGTTGTTGTCTGTTTTCATTTTTTAGATCAGGAAACAAAGGCATTGAAAAATCCAGTTAAGGCACCACTGTCACAGGGTGAGTCAGCAGTAAACTGGGCCCAAGAATTCAAACTTTGTGCCTCCTGGGCCAGCACTGGTTTCTGCCTTGGGCTCCATGGTCTCAGAAAATAATTCCTGCTTTATCCATAGCAAGAGTCCTTTGTGACACCCATTTGATGAAAACTTACCCTAATACTGCCTGTTCTCTGCAGGTTTGCTCAACAGCCAAAGGCCTTGTCTTCCTCAGTCTCCCTTCATACCACCCCTTGGCCATCTCATGGGCTGTCCAGCTCCAAAGGCCTCTTGTGGACTCATCCCAGTTGGACTCTCCACTTGCTCCAGCACATCCACCAAGGTCCTTGGCCTTGTCCATGCCAGCAACTTCCCCACACTACAGCTCAGAATTAGAGCTCTGACTGGGGCTCCCAGGCATGTTTCCTTCCTTCCTGCTTCTGCTGTCCACACTGGTCTCTCGGGCTCAGCAGTGCTGTCACTCACTCCTGCACCCTCTTCCTTATGTCCGTTCTCCGCCTGGAAAGCTCTCCCCTTCTCAGACCACCAAGGTTCTCCAGGAATTCTAGACCTCTCCCAACTTTTCCAGAATTCCTGTTTCCCTTCTCTGTGATATCTTTCTATACTCATTAAAGAAACATGGTGATCTCTCCATCCACTATTTGCCCACAAAACTGATCAAAATTGATTTGCCCTCAACTCTTACCGAGGTCTCAAATTGCTACTTATGGTGATGTGGTAGGCAGAATCCTAAAATGAACCCAAGATTTCCTGTTTCCTCTCCTGTGTGCGCCCCCACTGAATACGATGGATTTTACTCCCATGATTAGGTTATGTTTAATGGCACAGTTGACCTTAAGAAAAGGAGATTTGTCAGTGGCCCTAACCTAATCACAGCAGGGACCTCAGTCCTATGACCACCGGGAAGTAGATTTTACCAACAAACAAGAAAGTGCTAAAAGTGGACTATTTCCCCAGAGCCTTCAGACAGGAACCCAGTAAGGCTAACACCTGGATTTCAACACTGTGTTATCCTGAGCAGAGAACCCAGGCTTGCTGTGCCAGACTTCTGACTTATATGACTGTGAACTAATCAATGGGCATTGTTTTAAGTCAGTAAGTTGGTGGTAATTTGTTAGGCAGCAGTAAGAAACTAATGTCGGTGAATAGTCATTCAGTCATGTTAGAGTTGTGGAATTTCCGTGTTCATCCTGGCACCAGTCTTAGCTGAGGGGCTGCAGTCACACCTGGGTGGACTCCCAGCAGGAAGAGAGCCTGGTCACCTGGTTTCCCTCTGACTATAATTCAGCTACAAGTGCGATTGCTTGGTTCCCAGCACTCTGTTGCCTGCTCTGAGGCAAAGATGAACTTGGCCTTCCTGCCCACAGGGGCTTCTAATCTAGTAATTAAGTGAGCACATAGTTGTATACAGAGGGAGGAGGAGACATGGAGCAGAATGCTCAGAGATCAAGAAAATGGAAACCATATCCAAAGAACGAAATCAAATCCAAAGAAGTGACATTTGTCCTGAGCCCTGAAGGCTGAGTGGGGTTTTATCTTAAGGATGGAAGTAGGAAATTAAAAGTGAATAAGAAAAACTGTGTTGGACATTTGACGCATCAGAGGTAGTATGGTTAGGATGGAAATAGCATTCTGGGTCTACAATGTGAAGGCTCTTGAATCATTGGGAGTAGTGTGTGGGGGTTATTTGATGATAAATGAGTTTGGAGTTCTATGACTTTGGAGTTTGAATGAAAGTTTGGAGACTTGGGTGGGATAGAATCAAGGTGGACTGAGTGTGCAGGATGGATTAAAGTAGAGGCAGGTAGGAGATGGGGATTATTTATAGACCATGAGAGTAGAATGAACAAAAATTAACCAGAGCCTGCATCATGGCTCTGGCAGCAGGGACAGAAGGAAGGAGAAGAACTAACAGCCACTGGGGAAGGTAGAACTTCCACTGACCAAACCACAGAACAAATATAGCATCCAGCACAGGTCCACCCACCGGTCCTGCCTGCCTCCATTCATTACAGTATTTCAGATGTGTGATCTGTCTGCTCCAGCCAATAGTCTGCAGGAGGTGCTGCCCAAAAGGCAAAGTGTCACTACATTCGAGGAGATGAGCATGGCTGTGGTACCAGGGTTAAAGGGCAAGTCCTATAAAAGAAACATGGCTGATGAACCACAGGCTCAAGAGGGAGAAAGACGGCAGGCACCCAGTCACAGCCACAGTCTTCAGGAAAGAATGACATGGAGTCATTGTTTTGCTTATAGGTAGAATATCCGAAAGGAGAGGGGGCTGTGCATTGCTCCTCTAGACTACCAACAAAACTTCATCTCATCCCAGTACACAGACACACACACAGACACACACACAGACACACACACACACACACACACACACATACGCACTCAGAGGGAGCCTGCTGACTCATGCCCGTATGACTTTCACAATGACAAACAGAACAATAGTTATTCCTGCAAATGCTTAGTTGGGTTAGTCTAGAAGACAAGTTGGTAGCCATAAAATTGTCCTTTGAGCCATTCCTTAGACGCTGGTTTCCTTCGCCTCCCTCCCTGATTGCCCAGGCTATGGTTGTTATCATGATTTTATAAGGTAAGAGACATACAACGTCGTTTTTGTTCAACCACCACCAGACCAGTCAAGGGCAGACTAGGCCAACAAGGCTCTTCCTCCTTCCCCCTCGGTTCTGGGTAAGCACACATCTTCCACCCTTACTTTAAAGGCAGACAATTTGTTTTTATCATTTGCCAACACAGCTGAGGATGATTATTAATTAATCAAAAACACTGACTTTTAACTTCCCACGCTCTCTCCAGAGATGCTCCAGTGACAGCTTGCATCTGGACTTCAGAGCTGTTTAGATAGAAGTGGGCACCATGCAGCAAAGACTTGTTTTTTTTTCTGGTTTATTCTTTTTAAAACACAACTCTAGCTTAATCCCATTTAGCCAGTAAACTTGATTTTAAGGTGGTCTCATTTTGTGGGGTTTCTGTTGGTCTTTTTATACAGCTCCCTTTGAAACCAGAAATGCTGTGTCAGGATTTCACAAAAAGGAAAAGAAGTTCGGAGCACATTCTCTGTTCATCAAAAGCTCAATCTGAAGCACACCAGCAGCATGTTCCCATGAATAATGAAACACCATTGTCTTCCTCGGCTTGCAGTCTTATGTTCCGCTATCACCTGCCAAATTCAGGGTCTCAGCACTGAGTACCTAACCATTTCTCAGAGCAAGTTTGAAACATTACATTTGGAATATAACAAAGGATTATCTGATTCAGTTGTCTGAGGTTTAAGCAACCGAGTCCTTCCCCTCCCCGGCCCCCCCCCGTTCTAAGATGGCGCTGGCAGCCATTCCCCCCACCTCTGTACTTCAGCTTTGCGGCTATACAGTGGTTTTCAGTAAAAAAAGAAAGGGGAGGCAGAAGATAGCTTGCCTCAAATTACACATCAAAGCCAAATGGCTACCTCTAAAGTGAGATGGGGGTGCAGTGTGGGCTTTACCACTTGGCAGAGGCTAGAATCAAAATTCCAGTGCCTTGGGGGGCTGCACAGACTGATAGAAGTTTCTAAACAACACTGAATTTAGGAGGAAAGCGTGCTTCTCTTCCATTTAGAGAGGGCCCCATCTCCAGAATCTCAGCTACCTGGAAGGAGTATGTTGTCCTGTAAGTGCACCGTTCCAAACTTGGGGAAAGCGTTTTGTGAGCCGTGGAGCAAGGCTCCCAGGCAAGATCACACTCTGGGTTCCCAACACTTCTCTTCCCCGCCTTCAGGGATAGATGTTCCTGAAGCCCCCCAGCTTCCTTAAGATGAGTCCTGGGAGCTGCCTGGCTAGGGCTCAGACCATCCGGGCTTTTGTTTCTTCTCTCTGCCCTCCTGCCACCTGTCTTGTTGTCCTTGTCATTGTTCATTAGCATCTCTACTGGAGACATGTGAGGGGAAATAAAAGGAGATAAAAACTCGGCTTGTCACAGTCCATTTGCTTCTTGTCCACAGCTCTGGTAAAAGGCAGAAGAGGAAGCTATTAGTCAAGATAAGAGTTTAGATAAGGTTTGGGGATTACCTGTAAAATTCATTTATTCATGGTTACCCTCCAATCGCCTGAAGATAATGGGGAGGGGGGATCTTTATCATAGTTTTTTTTTTTTTTTTTTGGAAGGTAAGAGCAAAATTCTTCAGTCATTTCTAAGAGCTGGTCAAAATAACTTGATGAGCTAAAACTAGTATAGCTAATTTATACCTTGGTGACATAAAACTAGCATAGCAACTAACTAACCACTCCATTCTTTAACTCTCTGAAGCCAGCTGCCTCTGGACGTGGAGAATTTCCTATCTCTAGGTAGGCAGGGAAAGAATTTAACTTATTCTCAGGTTAATAGGGGACCTTGGACAGCTCTGCAGTTCTTTTGAATGGCTGGGAAGAAGCAAATTGAATAGATAAGTTAGGGTCTTTGATTACAAGTAATAGAAAACAACTGAAATTAATTTAAGTTGGAAAGGTCAATTGATTATAGAGAGTCAGCCGGGGGATCTCATGGGACCCAATGGCTAGCCCTCCTCAAAGGGCTGGGGCTGAGGCCTGGAAGGCTTTAGGACTCTCGGTCTGCCCTTCCACCTTAAAAAAACAAAACAAAACAAAACTATCCATCCTTTTCTGTCATCTCATTTATATTCTGCCCTCCCTCCTATCCTCCTTCCCTTCCATACACAGGGTAAGGAAAAAATAGTTAACCCAGGCTTCCCAATTTCAACTTGAACTGGGCCAACCGCAAGGAAACAGAGATCGCTCTCTTTGGGTACGAGTTTAAAATTCTCAAAAGAGAACATCGGATTGGCCCAGCTTGAGTTAAGTGTCCTCATCTGGCCCAATGGGCTGCGGTTATGAGTGTAAATATGACTGCCGGGTCAGGGAGAGCTCGTGCTCAGAAAAAGTATGTGGGTGATGGAGTAGAACCACTCGGTATCTAGTAATCCAACAAAAGAAAAGGGATGTGGTACCTCTCCCCCTCATGCTCACAATCTGAAGACATAACCTGCACATGTAGAAGACAGACAGTTAAGTTCATTTAGTGCCAATTACTGTGAGGATAAAAAGCCTGATTAGAATGAACTCTTAGGAAACAACCGAAATGGCCCGTCTTCAGTAGAATAAATACATTAAGAATGTGCATAAAATGGGACCCACAGCAAAGCAGTGAAAATTAATGAGCTACAGCTACATATTTCAGTATGGATGCATCTCAAAAGTATAATGATGCATGAAAAAAGCAAGTCACAGAAAAATATATAACAGATGATTTTACTTATGTGAGGTTCAAAAACATGCAAAATTGGACAACATATTATGTAGAGTTACAGATGCATATGGTACCCTATACAGAAAAACGAAAGGATGAGAGACTGAACTCAGGACAGTGGTTACTTGTCAGGGGGAGAATGAGAATGTGCTCGGGAAGAGGACAGTGGAGGGCTTTGGAAGGGCTGGGCACATTCTATTTCTTACGCAGGGTGGGGGGTTTGATGGCATTCATTTTATTATCATTTGATCTATACTTATTTCCCTTTTTTGTTTATGTGACATGTTTTGGAATTTACAAAAATATAAGCCATTGAGCAAGAGTTCTAAGGAAGCCATTTCCCGGTCTTGGGTGATGGCCAACGGTGTTGTGCTCATGTGGTCAGGGAAGGATAGGGAGTAATTCTGTTTGTCAAACGATTTTCTGGTTTCTGTCCATGGGACAGCCACCCTGACAAGGGAAGTGTCTGGGGGTGGCCTGTCAGCACTGCGAGCTGAGAATGCCTGAGGTACAGCCATGCTTTTCACAGGTCCTTTGGCCTGGTGTCAAGCTGCAACAATTATTCATCTTTGCTCCCAGCCCAGACATCCTAACTCTCTCCATCCAGGAGATCTACCTAACTGCTAAGCATTGCCCTCAGAACACATTACAAACTGACAGGTTCTCAGAAGGCTAGACAGAAACTACCATATGGCCCAGCAGTTCACCTCTTCCAGAACAGAAAGCAGGGACTTGAACAGATACTTGCACACCGATGCTCATGGCAGGATGATTCACAATAGTCAATAGGTGGAAACAACCCAAGTGTCCATCCACATGTGGATGGATAAACAGAAATGGTATATCCATACAAAGGGAATATTATCCAGCCATGAAAAGGAATGAAGTTCTGACCCAAGCTACCTGTGGAGGAATGCCAAAAACATTATACTTAGTGAAATAAGCCAGACACGGAAGGGTCAATATTATATGATTCCACCTATGTAAGATACCTCAGAATAGGCAATTTCATAGAAATAGAAAGTAGAATGGTGGTTACCAAAGGCTGGGAGGAGGAAGAACAGAAAGTTATTGTTTAACGGTACAAAGTTTTTGTTGGGGATGATTGAAGAAATTTTGGGTATAGATAGCTGTTGGTGGTTACGCAACACTGCGAATATATTTAATACCACTAACTTGAATATTCACAAATGGTTAAAATGATGAATATTATGTTATGTTTATCTTATCACAGTTAGAAGGAAACACAAATGCAGAGCACTAGGGAGGACACATATCTGGAGGAAAATGATACCGGGGAGAGGTAGAAAAGTACACAGCATCCTTTTTTCTTTTCGAGATTTCTTTCTAAATGATTTTGGCTAGTTCCCTGCATTCTAGTCCTGTAGTCTAGGACCATCATTTCTAGCAATATTTTCAATTCAACAGAATAAGAACGTATGCGTGCCTCATGGAGTGTGATGTCATGGGGCCCTGTCTTTGCTGGAAACAAGCCCGTGGGCACAGGGCTCAGCAAGCCCCTGAACTTCCACCTGCCTAGGGGTTAGAGGTAGGCCAGGGAGTGGGATGAGAGGCCCTAACAGTGGAGCCTACTTCAGAAGCGTGGCGAGCAATTGTAGTTCTGTGTCCCCAACTAGTGAATGCTGCATTCAGTGGCTGATGTTCAGTGTTCCAGAGGATGAGAAGGAGAAGGAAAAATGTGTGTGGTCAAGTCCTTTTTACATTTTCTTTTAGTTTCCTGAGACCAAGCAGTTGCCTCTGACTTGGAGAATGTCCTGCTTTTTTAAAAAAGAGGAAAAGATCATCCCCAGATCCATAGAATGGTGACTGGGGAGGTTAGTCGTGAGCTGGAAGTAACAATGTACAGCTGGGGCTGGGCCTACGCCAGAAAGGGCCCCGTTGAGAGAGCCAGGACACAGAGGCAGTAGCGCCTTACCTAGGGACGGCCTTGGGCACTGTTGCCTTCGTGGCCCCCTCCCACCATAATAGTATCGATATAAAAGTTCATTTGTAATATAACTTTAACTACTTCAACATTTATATCTCTTTTAGGGGAAATTTAATTGATTTTTTTTTTTTTTTTTTTTTTAGTATGTATTCCCGTGAAGTCCAGTCCTGTGGCCCAGTCCAGTCCTATCCCCATGTTGCCTGGACTGGGGACCGATGGATGCCTAGATGCTGAGTCTCGTGGCATGCCCATGCTGGCTCCGCTCCCCTCCCCACCACTCCTGCCTCCAGCACCCAACCGTCCCAGCAAGTCTGGATCTGGGCTGTGTGCAGAATCCTGGAATTTAGAAAAACAAAACTCCCAAATCCACAAACGTTGGAGCGTGGGGAGTCCACGTTCTCTGGAAGGTTTGAAACCGACTGTCCAGGGCCCAGGTGTGACCTACTTCCTGTATCAGCGCCCTTGACTGGGGCAGGAGCAATCTTGTTTTAGGGGAATCCTAAGCCCCCTGTGGGGCCTGTGTGAACAAACACCCCATCCCAGCGGGCCATCTTTCTAGTGATGGTGGTTTTCTGCTCTGCACTCCTGAGGTGGAGCTGGGAAATTCATTTGAACCAGACCACTTATCAAAATTTAATTGATTCTTATGGGCCCTAAAATTTTCATCCTTTTTTTCTGATATGAGAACAAGATTAAAACAGTTTCATAGGCCCCTGCAAGTATCTCTGTGATAGAACTGGGCCTGCTGCGCATAACCTGGGAGGGACTGGGACAGACAACCTTCCATTTCTTCCTCTGGGGCTTGTTCTCCTGGAGCAGGAAGGGATTTTCAGGTCATCCTGTGCCCCCTCCCATGCAGGCAGGAATCCCACTGAGGCAGCCTCAAGATGGGATCATGAAGTCTCCACCTCCAGGCATGGGATCCAAGCAGCCTCTCTATGAATAAGCCAGTTTGGGGTACTGAACTCCAATAAAAACCTGCATCCCTGTAATTTTTCGCCAACTGCTCCAATTTCTGTCCAGCTGGACCAACAGAGCAAGTTTTAAGTCTAGTTTTAAATACTTGAAGACAACCCCTTTGTGTCACTGCTATACCTCAGCTCAAGTTCTTTGCCCCAGATTAAGTACTCACGGTCTTGTGTGGGTACTTTTTTTTTTGTACACCCCTCATCTGCTAGATGCCCTCCCCTGAACAAGGACCAATGGCCCTGATGGGGTCTGATCTGACCACACTTGTTCCCTCTGCTGCAACAACATTACCCTTCGACCAGGATCACTTATTATGAGATAGATCCCACAGCCATCATGCCCTAACCCGTGATCAGTTAAGCCCCATAGTTCTTTGCCCCCCCCCAACTGAAATTAAGCCAGTCTCTCCCAATCTCTACCTGAGCCACTCAAGATCTTGTCATCATGGAGACATAGTGTGTCCTCTTTGACTTGACTCACAATGCTCAGGTCAAGACTTTTATTCTGTCATTCAGGACAGAGGTTGTCATTTCCATGCTTGGCTACCCACAGATTTGGCAGACATACTTTTTTTTTTTTTTTTTTGGTCTTCATCCTGATGTGACAGGAACCAAAAATTCTATGTTCAAATTTGCCAGCAGTTTTTCCTCATTACCAGAAGTTGGACCCTGACATGGTTGAAACCAAAAAAATTTCCATTTTGGATTTGTGAGTGATTTTTGCATTCTAGGGGAGAAGGAAATTAGCCCTTGGACTTAATTTGTCCTTTTGTCTGGAAGGAACTCTTTTTTTTTTTTTTAAGATTTATTTATTTATTTTAGAGAGAGAGAACACACAGAGTGGGGGCTGGGTTAGAAGGAGGGGCAGAGAGAATCCTTGAGCAGACTCCCTGTTGAGCAGGGAGCTTGATGTGGGGCCCAATCCCAAGACCCTGAAATCATGACCTGAGCCAAAATCAAGAGTTGGTGGCCAAACCAGGTGAGCCATCCAGATGCCTCTGGAAGGAACTCTTTTAATGAGGTGAGGTTTTCTTTTGTAAAGATTTAATTTATTTATTTTAGACGGAGAGCTTGGGCACAAGCAGGGGGAGGGGCAGAAGGAGAGAGAGAATCTCAAGCAGACTCTGCACTAAACGAGGAGCCACACTTGGGGCTCAATCTCATGAGTCTGAGATCACGACCTGAGCCGAAATCGAGAGCTGGACGTTTAAACGATAAGCCACCCAGACGCCCTGACGGTTTTCTTCTTCTTCTTCTTTTTTATTTTTTTTTAAAGATTTTATTTATTTTTGAGAGAGAGTGAGTGAGAGAGAGAGAGCAGGGTCAGGGGCAGAGGGAGAGGGAGAAGCAAACTCCCTGCTGACGCTGAACCGACTGAGCCACCCAGGTACCCTCAGGGTTTTCTTTTTTTAAAAAGACATCAGGTATAGGGGCGCCTGGGTGGCTCAGTCGTTAAGTGTCTGCCTTCGGCTCAGGTCATGATCCCGGGGTCCTGGGATCCAGCCCCGCATCGGGCCCCCTGCTCAGCGGGAAGCCTGCTTCTCCCTCTCCCACTCCCCTTGCTTGTGTTCACTCCCTCGCTGTGTCTCTCTCTGTCAAATAAATACATAAAATCTTAAAAATAAAAAAAGACATCAGGTATAAAGCTACATATTATGGGACAACCATCGAAGAGAGATGGCTCCTCCCGGCCACATGGTGGTGGACCAGTGCTTCAGTGAGAGGTAGCTAGGAAAAGATAGTGGTGATGAGGAAGGTCAGTGGCCTGTAGGACAGATCATTATCTACTTGAAGTTTCCTTTTCTGCTCTGTAATTCCCTTATGTTAGGCCTGAGTCCTCAGCTGGGTCCTTGGGGGAGAGAGGCAGCGGGTGCTGGCCTAGAGGAGCAGAGTGAGAAACAGCAAAGCCAGCAGGATGGAGTTGGAGAACAAGGTCTTACGCCCATGGAGCCCCTGGAATGCGAGAGTGGGGCTGGGGGCAGTGACGGATTACTTGGGAAAGTGTGACCTAAAGGGCTGGAAAACACGGGACGCCGAGAGTACACAAGACATCCCTGATGGTGAGCAGCAGACGGAGGCTGAGGAGCTCAGCCACAAGGGGACAGAGTTCAGATGCTATCAATTTAACATTTAACGTTTTAATATGAGCATTTGAGGAACATGCTTTGGGTGTGGATTCACACCTGGGTTATTCAAACGGCCCAGCGTTCCTCTAGCCACATCATTATCAGCCTACCCACTATGTCTTTATTTTCTGTGGATTTTTTTTGGTGTCTTTTAAATTGCAAAAATAATCTATGCTCCTCACGTAAAGCTAAATGATGCAGATGTATATTGGAAAACATTTTGTCAAATGTTACATTAAAATCAAGATGCACCAAGCCCATGGCATTTGCCAGTGGTCTTAGGTAATGTGGTGCCCGTGGGCTTTACATGCTACCTGCCCTCTTGTCTGCCTCTCCCGGGTCGAGAGTGTGGACCTGAGCTCCATGACCAGGAGCAGCCCAGAGGAGCTGGAGACACATTAGTAAGAGAATCACATTGGCTTTTAAGTTCCTCAAGGCAGTGTTGTCACTTAGCAATAGTATTTGAGGGCCAAGTGAGGATTTTATGAGGCGCATGGAAATAACATTTAGAAGAATATTTTATGAGTGTACATGGTAAAATGTTGACTTTTAAATTTCTGCACATTAGGTAGGAGAGATCTGTTTCATTCACCTGCCTGACTTCCTTTTCCTCTTCTTTAGCAAGCAGTACCCCAGATTTCTTTTGGGGAACCAGTAGCTTGTGAAGGGCTACCCACGTCTCCTGGCTCCACAAGCAAGCATGTGGCCCAGGCCTAGATAACAAGAGTGACATAACCACCTGTCACGGTGACCTCAGAGAGGGTCATGGAGTCTGGCAGGCCAGCCTCGGTTAACCCTGGGACCTGCGGGCTATGCTATCAGTAAAGAAGGGCTCTCCACCTGCAGGACCACTCCACTGGAGGAAGTCAGCCTGAGCTCCGGCGACTACCTTTGCCCCCAAGCAGGACCATGCCAGGTCAAGAGAGGGAGAGACATAGTTTTCTTATGGGAGCCCGGCTATACCAGAAGCTGTCCCTGGAATTCACTGCCTAAGCCACTTTGAGGATTTCCTGTCACTGACAACTAAGAGGCCAGAATCAGGGTATCCTTTTAGCAACAGCATTAAAAAAGAAATGATCTTCCTGGAAAAAAAATTGGCTTGGTAGTTTTGCGTATTCTATATTGAATTGATCAATTAGATATATGAACATGAGTGAGATAGTTCAAAGGATGCTGTTCAGAATTATGCAAGCCATATTTGAGTGTTTTAAGTTGATGCACGGTTCATAATACTCAAGCAACAACTGGGCAAAGGAAGCACAAGGAACAGGGATTCCCATGTAGTGTCTAGATCATCAGGAAAATATCGCCGGTTGTTCAGTGGGTAGCAAGTGAAGGCAATTAACTAGCTCTATCAACTCCTTAAACCAACTACACAGTGAAGGAGGCAGAGAAGAGAAGTAGAGCAGGCTGGGAACATTTACATTCCACTGCGGTTGTCAGGAACACCTGCTTTCCTTACCCAGAGCGGACACAGTTCTTGTCCAGCTCAGAGGCTGTCCACTGACAGCAGGTGATCGGCTTCATCTGGACAGGAAGCCCAATGCCACACTTCACCTATCATTTTTTTCCCCCTAAACTCCTCTCCAGGAGCCTTTTTTGGGGTGTAAGTTTGATGTTCTGAAGTCTCTATTGACAGGCCAGTGTGATCCCTGCCCCAGATCAGGAGATAGGGAAGCCCAGATTTTCATTTCAGGTACGATACCGAGTCTCTGTGTGGCCTCGAAAAAGCCACTTAACCTCCTGGCCTCAGTTTCCCTGTCTGCAAAATAAGGCACATAATCCAAACTTAGATGCCTCGCTGGCCTGCTGTGTGCATTAATTATTGTTTATAGTGTAAGTGGAATGGAGCTGTGTTAATTATTATTATCATTTCTGGGTCTTCCAGCCAAGTTTAAGCCAAGCCCTTGCTTTCCTTTTAGTTCCTGAGATCTGACAAGGTACAGCCCAAGGCCCTGAGGAGGGCCATAAATCAAGGCTAGTCAGTAGATTATGCATATCTCACTGCAAGGGACTGGCCCCAGAAGGCCCTGCCAGCCATAGGCCCTGGCTTCTGGGGTTCCGGAGGGCAGCCCAGAGACCCACAGGCTTCATTTAAGAGCCTCACTTCCACAGAGCAAGGGTGTGAAGCGGCTGCCACACTCCTATCCCTTGCCTCTTTGTGTCCCTGCCATTTAATTTACTGAGAAGTCTGAAGATCAATAAGAGGAGCTCACCCTGTCATTAGACAAGGCCCTAAATTGCAAGTTACAGGTGGAGAAGCTTCAGGAGTATTGTGATCACTCATGAAGAAAGATGACTAATCGCTTTCTTCTGGTCACTTATTTGGCTTATGACTTTGGTTTCTACTCTCTAAGTACAACAGTTATCAGATTTCCATGTAAGCAGGTGGCTGACAGTCGGCACTCCTGCTTCACTGAATATGCCTGTGGGTTCTGCCACGTCCCCCCCAGTCCACAAGGTTCAGTTGCATTTTCCCTCACCGTCATTTGAAGTCTAGGAGACGGGTGGAGGGGAGAAAGCTCACCTTCGTCCCTGCGTATCCAGTGCAAGTGGGGTAAACCGTCCCAGCAAGTCTGGATCTGGGCTGTGTGCAGAATCCCAGAATTTAGAAAAACAAAACTCCCAAATCCACAAACGCTGGAGCGTGGGGAGTCCACGTTCTCTGGAAGGTTTGAAACCGACTGTCCAGGGCCCAGGTGTGACCTACTTCCTGTATCAGCGCCCTTGACTGGGGCAGGAGCAATCTTGTTTTAGGGGAATCCTAAGCCCCCTGTGGAGCCCCGTCCTTACCCACCCGGGACCGCAGCCCACGCGGTTCAAGGGCTGGTCACGTCCCTGCCTCTCTGCTTGACCTCCTTATCAAGGAGTCTGTAGCCACATCCACTTGCACTGATTCGTCCTCCTTCCCGATGTAGCCCTTGATGTGCATGCCCCTTCTCCGCCCCCACGCTTCACCCCAGGTGCCCTGGCCCTCACTTTCCCCGGCTCTGCTGTTGCCCCTGCTGCCCCGCCCCAGGGGCAAACTGGCAGGTCCTGCCCGGCTCTTTTGTCTGCTCAGCAGGCCAGCAGACGGCGGAGTGGCAGCGAGTGCTGGTTAACTAATTAATGATTGTAAAGCACTTTGAAAACATAAAGAACTAGATAAATGCCAAGTATTATTGTTATTAATGATGAGGAGGCTGTTTAGTCATCCTTTGCCGTGAACTCAGCTCACTGCCCCCACTGTGGCCACAGGCTGATCTGTGAACTAGGATGAGAAGTCTCCTCCTCCCTGCAGGCGCTGTTTCACACTGAGTCAGTGACCAAGGTGAAGGGCAGGGGCCAGGAAACCTCTCCTCATCTCCCACCTGCTCTCGAAGCACTGCCTGCTTTGTGGCTGTCATGCTAGCATTTACCGAAAGCCAGGGCCTGAAACTGCCTCTCTGTTTCCCATTCACCTGTTTAGTAAGTTCGCTGATGTTTGAGTTCTTGATTGTGGTGATTAGACTGTCCCTATCTGAGCACAGGATGGAGCCCAGAGTGGAGCCCCACTTTCCATTTAGCAGACGGACTCACTCACACACCTGATCATATCTCTTTCACATGTTTTTAGGGCTGTATTTTTTTTTTTCCTAAATGCCTCTGTGCATATTTGCTGATTTGATAGAGTAACTCTGTTGGCTAGGGAAGGCAGACGTTCTCGTCCCCATTTTACATATGGGACACTTGAGGCTCAGGGGACGTTAGAGGCCTTGCATGGGGCCCCAGGGCAGCTAGAATCTGGGGAGCGGCCCAAGTTCACCCCAGCTCTCCAGAGCCCTGGGCTGAGTGGTGCCCTCCGACACATGAGGAGTCTGATTGTGACAGACTCCAGACACCTGACAGGATGTGCCAGGTAATGTAAAGAGGCTCCACAATGTTCATGCGAAGCAAACACCCTCAGGAGCACCTGGTTCCCGCACAGCAGTCTGACTGGACGGCCCAGCCACTGGCTAACATCGAGAAGTTCTCCATGCCCTGCCCAAGGCTTGTGATCCTAGAATCTGACATCCTATAGAATGTGAAGACCAGGAAGGCCTCGGGATCTGTCCCCGGCATCACACATGACACAGCTACTATCCAGAGAAGTCCAGTTACTCGTGCAAGATGGCAGGCAGAGCCAGTCGAGAAGAGAGGCTTGAGGCCTGAGACCGGCTTTCCTAGGAAGCCCCGCCTCATCCAGCACCAGTTCTCTCTTGCCGGGTGGTGACGGCTTCGGGTGGTTTCACTTTCTTTGTCCTTGTCTGTATTTTCCAACATTTCCTTTTCAAATAAATGATAAGAGTAATCAGAAAGCAAGAGATCTGTCACAGGTGTATAAATGTATGCACACAAGCATGGAGTCTGCCTTTTTCTTCCCCAGCCACACAGCTCTGCCTTGTTTTGATAGATACTCCCTCAACGGAGGCTCATTTGAGAGTCCCCGTGTTGCTGGCGGTCTTAGCCCTTCCAGCTGCCGTCACAAAACACCACAGGGCGGGTGGTTTCTGAACAACAGAAAGAACACAGTTCTGGACGCTGGAAGGCCAAGATCAGGGTGCCACATGGTCGGATGAGGGCCCTCTTCCAATTCGCAGATTGTCATACCCTCTCGTGGCGGAGGAAGGGGCAAGAGAGACCTGGGGGGGGGGTGTCTTTTCTGAGAGCACTGACCCCCTTCAGGGAGGGCTCCATGCTCATGAGCTAAGCACCTCTCAGGACAATCCTAATGGGAGCACATTGGGCATTAGGATTTCCACATATGAATTTTTGGGGGTGCACAAACATTCAACCCATCACACTGGTTATCTTCTCCCATTTGAGTTCCTAAAAAGCAGGCATTTCAAGAGATGCCCAGCTTGGCTCTAGCTCTAAGCTATCAAAGATAGGGCTGTGGGGTCTGGGGGCGGGAGGGGGGTTGATCTGAACGACAGCCCCGGGGGAGCAGCTTGTCCCGGCAGGGGCCCCGCTGTTGTGATGACAGCTGCCTCAGAAATCATTTCCAGGGCTCTTCAATGACCATGAGATCCAGCTAACGCCGCACTCGGTACACGCTTCTGACCAAGGTCTGTGGCCTAGCACTGTGGCAGAAGGTGCTGTGGGATTTCTTTTAAGTAGTGAGTTTATTATGTACTAAGTTTTAAAAAAATTGCAGCTTCCAAATACATCAAAGTTCAAATGTGCAGCAAGAGCGTGGTCCTGGCCTGGATTGGAGCTCGAAAGCAGAGCAGCCCGGCGCCAAGCCTCCCTTGCCCCTTCTCAGTTCAGAACTGCGCTCCTGGGGCTGCGGCTCTGTTTGCAGGGGTGGGGGAGGGAGGTGGGCACTGCCAGCAGATTTGATTCTCCTCACTTGCTTTTGAGCAGGGACTTTTTCCTGAAGAGTTCTGGAGTGTCTGCACCAGGGGAGAGACACAACTGACCAACGATGCTGACTGGTGGGTGAGGTGGAGCAGACGCGCTGGTCAAGCGGAAAGTAAGGCAAGTGTGTCCCAGAGACACCATCAGCCTTTTGGCATTTTCTGGCGTGAGCGTGGCATAATTCACATGGCTGGGTGATAAAAAAGAAAATTAGCTTCTCAAAGCTGGAACCATCACTGATCACAGCCACCACCACCCCTTCTTTTCTCTGCAGTGCTAACAGGGTTTGAGCACGTCCAGTATGCTGGGCATGGTTGCCTACAGCCTCTCATTCAAGCCTCAAAGCTCAGGTTCATGGTGGTGGCGGGGGGGGGGGGCAGCGGTGAAGGCACAGATTGGTTAAGGGCTTGCCCGGGACGTAAGGCCGAGAGGAGAGCTGGGCTTTGAGTTGCGTCCTCCTGTCTCCAAAGCCCATGCTTTTCATCTTTTGGGTATTGAGACACCATAATCCCATCTAATTTGCTCTAATCACAGCAGCCCTCTCAGTCTAAGGGCTGAATGGAAGTGAAAAAGTTCCAGGGTCTCTCATCCTCCTGAAAGAATTGCTGGCTGGAGGAGGCACGTGATGGGGGCGCTCCTGCCTGCCAGGGATGGTGCTCTTGGCGGGGGGGGGGGGGGGGGAGCACACCGAAGGGCTGGGCTGCCAGGAGAGCAGGATCCAGGTGGTGTCAGTGTGTAAGCCCCACACTCAGGATGGAGAAAGCCAGGCTTTCCCAGCAGGCCACGACTCTAGTTTAGAACGGCGTTATCTGCCCATGGTTCGAAAACCTCAATTTCATTTCCACCTCCATTACAACCCACTGATGGACCCCGCTTTGCTCAGTCTCACTGTCCAAGAAGGAAAGCCTAGGTCCTGGGAGAAAGGGATTTCCATGACGAAAGGCACTTGTCTGCAGGGTTTTGTGCAGGCTGTGGTGTTCGTCCTGGGCCTCACCTGGCTCCACCTCTGGGCCAACTGCCACCCAACCATGCAGGTCACTCGCACGTCCTGCCAGCAGAAAATGCTGCACAACCTATGCTAAGAATTTTGGACTCTGGCCTGGAGATTGGTCCTTGTTCTACCTCATCAACACGGTAACACCCCTCTCTGGACTTACTCTGGTGGACGTCACGAGCTGGGAAGCCGAGAGCTGAAGAGAAGAACCATGCCCCTAACAACACCTACCTGAGAAAGCCTTTCATCTGACCAGCTCACGGCACCGTGGACACTAATCAGTCCTCACAACACCTGCCGCTGGTAGGTAAGTAGGCTGACCTTGTTTTTCTAGATTGGGGCACAGAGGCCCATGGTGCCCATACAGGACTTTTTGCAGGGGGCCCCTCCCGGAAGCGCCGGGACTGGACCTCGGGGCAGTTCTGCCTCCGAAGTGAGACGGCAGCGGAGGAATGCCAGGCCCAGGGAGTGGGAGTCAGGCCCTTGTCACCTGGCCGCCTTCCCCTCCCCATGACTCATGTTTCCCAGGACAGGCTAGCTGTGGCTACTAGCTGGGAGAGGGGGGTTTTAAGAAGAGTCTCAAAGATTCAAGAAACCAAAGGGGGGGGTGCTGTGGTGAGCAGAAGAGAAAGAGAATGAAAAGCAATAAATAGCGCAGAAGGAGGTTAGAGGTTCTCTCTGACTTCCTGTAAGTACAATCCTACCAGCCACATGTGAGGGAAACCAAATGTCATGTAAAGCAGTGAAATTGTCACCCTCAGGAGGTGGAGCTTGTAGGCAAAAGGTCAGAATAATCCCTTCGCTAGCAAAGCAGAAGTCCCATTGCTATTTTTAGAAACTCCTAGAATTTGCCACCTATTTTTAGAAGCTCCTAGAATTTGCCACCTCAACATGATATGAGAAGCACCGAAAGAATTACAGTTCACCAACCTGCAGTGCAGCGTCACACGGCTCTCCACCTGGGCCGACGGGCTTCTGAGAAGTGTGTAGAGAACAGATGTTCGTCAAGGGAATCGCACCTTGAACACATGGGGGCTCCTAACGGTTAAGGACTTGGGCAGAAAATCAAGGCACACCATCACCTCTCCACCTGTGCAGCTGCTGCCCAGCCCAGCGGTCAGGAGTGCAGGTTTCCAAGTCCTGCCGAGCCGAGCTCCAGTCAGGCCCCCTGCCGCCCACCATAGCCGTGTCACCTGCGCAAGCCGCCTGACCTCCGAGAGCCTCCATGTCCTCATTTGTTGATCAGAGCTCGTCGTGCCCTCCCTTCTGGGGCAGTCATAAGGATTATGTGTGATAACACTAGTCCCTAATAAGCATTCAATGAACAGCATCTATTATCACATGCTGAAGTTTTGCATATTGGTTTTTCTTTACTAAAAGGATGTCTTTTATGGGGTGCCTGGGTGACTCAGTTGGCTAAGTGTCTGACCCTTGATTTCAGCTCAGGTCATGATCTCAGGGTTATGAGCTGGAGCCCCGTGTCAGGCTCCACGCTGGGCCTGGAGCCTGCTTAGGGTTGTCTCTCTCCCTCTCTGCCTCTGCCCCTCCCCCTGCTCATACACTCTCTCTCTCTCTCAAAAAAAAAAAAAATCTTTAAATAAATACAAAAACAAATAAATAAATGGATATCTTTTCTAGATTATTGGAGTGATGACTGGAACCTTATGTTTCCTTAGCGTTCTAAAACACACCATTCCTGCAAGCTGCTTTAGTGTATCCTCTAAACCCAAGTTTACGAGACATGACTGATTTGGCTTGGCCTAGAAGGTCTCCCTCCCTTTTTAAAATTTTCCTTGAGATAAGCACAGATCGAGATGCCAACAAGTGTGGTCTTGGGGCCAATCCATCCAGTCCCTGTGCCCACTCCCATGGTTTTTCAAGAGGATCAGCATTATTTTTCTTTTAATAGAGGGTCTGAAGCAATGACTGGACCTTTTTCTGTGCCCCCTTAAGAATTTGAAAAAGTCGGACGCCTGGGTGGCTCAGTTGGTTAAGCGACTGCCTTCGGCTCAGGTCATGATCCTGGAGTCCCGGGATCGAGTCCCGCATTGGGCTCCCTGCTCGGTGGGGAGTCTGCTTCTCCCTCTGACCCTCTTCCCTCTCGTGCTCTCTGTCTCTCATTCTCTCTCTCTCAAATAAATAAATAAAATCTTTAAAAAAAAGAATTTGAAAAAGTCATAGTTCTCTCCCTCTCAAAAAATGCACATGTACAGAAAGTTTATACGGTCAATGCTCTGTGTGTGTGTGTGTGTGTGTGGTGGTGGTTATGTTCTATAAAGTGGCGTGGAGTCCTGAATTCAAGAATACTGAATCATGGCTTCTAGAGAAAATACAAATTAGGTTCCTGCAAGGTCACAGCATTTTCATCAACTGGTCAACAAATAACTGTTTTATGTGTGTTTCTACTTAGAGACACCTTTTTAAATATATATATGTTGATTCATTACCACTGAACCCTCAGCCAACAGCACTAGAACACCTGCTGGACTGAAGCTCGTCTGACACACATTTTCTGTGCAAGGCATCATCCCAGCCTTCTCACGCAGGAACATGAGACAGCACTCACTTCAGCACTACGCTTGGGGACATCACTAACAAAAAGCACACGAGGGCAAATAACATGGAATTAAAGAGACTGCGAAAAGTCCGTGGTTTATAGTATGAGAGCTGAGGGGCGCCTGGGTGGCTCAGTCGTTAAGTGTCTGCCTTCGGCTCAGGTCGTGATCCCAGGGTCCTGGGATCGAGCCCTGTATCAGGCTCCCGGCACCGCAGGAAGCCTGTTTCTCCCTCTCCCACTCCCCCTGCTTGTGTTCCCTCTCTCTCTATGTCTCTCTCTGTCAAATACAGTATGAGAGCTGAGACAAGAAGGCAGAGCATTGCCTCATTCAGCCTCAGCTGGCAGTGTGCGTACCAGGTGACTGAAAGTCTTCGTTGCTCTGCCCGAATGCATGCCCGCGAATGACTGCAAATGTGCCATGAGTATTGACTTTGGGGGTTACAAATAAATTTTAGCAAGTAGACGAATTTGCAAATACTGAATCTGCAAAAAATGAGGATTGACTGTATATAGTTTCTGGGCATTCAAAGCCCATGGAAGCCAATCCAGTGGGAATTGGAACAGAATGAAGTGTTTTATCTTTTGTAGCCCGTAAGGACTTGTCTAAACTAGGAACAAGTAAAATGTCTTTCTGTAAGGCATGGGCATTTCCATTCTTACCTTCCTTGATATTTTATACCACTGGACTTTTTGTTCAAGGCCCAGCAGCTTAAAACCTAGGCATTTGGGGAAAATGAGCCTATTATTGTAAGAACTAAGAATATTTGGGGTTTTCTTACATTTATTATTATAGGCCTTAGCAGTAAAATGTTTATCTTTCTCAAATAAGTCTGATTATAACTATGTGAAAAAATTTGCATAAGCAGGGACATTGGAAGGAAACACACACAAAAAATGAAAGCAGTTGTTGAGGTGGCAGAATATAAAAACATTTTTTCCCCTCATAATGTGCTCTTCAATGTTGATGTTATGTGGTCTCAGACATAAATAAACTGAGGAAAAAACTTCAATTAAAACAATATGTCTGTGAGTAGAAAAATGACCAGTGAAAAATCTATTTAAACACAGGGGACTTAATAATCTTTCATCATTTCTCCCTTGGAAGTTTGCCCACATTGGCAAGAAAAGATGGAACACTCCATCTTACCCAACATTTCTGTGCTGCAGGATTCTCCGAGGGCCATGCTATTCCTCTGCAGGATGAATTTTAACACTCTAGGCCCTTTAGATGCTTTCATTCCTACAGACACATAATACTAAGACAGAAAGTAGGAAGCCCTAACAGTGGAGATGTAAATAGCACAGATAAGCAGCTCATCATCAGGCGTCTCTGGGAACCAGGAAACTCAGCAACATGTGATTTGATGAAAACTACGAAGGAGAAGGCCAGCAGGGGTACCAAGTGGCCCATAATGAGGCAGATTGGATGGAGGTGCCACCCACAGGCTTTGAGCACAAATCTGATGCAATTCATGGGCCCAAATGCCTTAGTAAGATTCCTCTTGAAGGCCACAGCAATCAGCCAATCCCGGTTTTACTGAGCACATTTCATATGCCAGGCTAGGCTACATGTGGCAAGGACCAGAAAAATCAGACCCCATCCTTGGCCTTGAATTGAGTCCAGGTCCCCTTGGGAAGACCTGGGGGCAACCTCTCAAACTGATACTCCCAATCAGCTGGAGTTGATATGTGAGTTCAAGACTAGTTGCCACTCATACTATAAATAACAGGAAGCCTTTTCAAGGTTTTGAGCAAGAAACTATTCAAATAATTGTTTTAAGAGAGATTAATCTAACCATGGTATGCAAGATAACTTGGAGGGGACTGAAATGGGCTTGCTTGAGGCCACTAGAGGAGAATATTAATTGTGCACATCTATTAAGCGCCTACTATGTCCTAGCACTTTACAACCTTATTTATTTTCACCAACCTCGCAGGTAGATTATATTATCTCCTTTGTGCCGATAAAGAAACTGAGGTGCGAAGAAGGGAAGTCATTGGCCCAAGTGAAGAAAGCAAGATTTGAACCTCATTCAGTTCCAAAGCCCTTGCTCATGTCACTATGGAACGCTGATATTCTAAGTGTAAGACAATGGGAATTTGGGAGGAAAGACTGGACAGATGTAAGAAACATAAAGGAAAAATTAGTGGGAGTTCATGACTTACAGATATTAGAAGGAAGGCAAGCGTAAGGTCAAAGATAACTGTGAAAAAAGAAAATAGGTCTTGGCTGCATAGAAAAATATCTAGAGGGATGCTTATTAAACTATTAACAGTGTTAGTTCTGAGGGGTGGCATGGGGAGGGCAGTCTAGATGAACTCTTGCCAGGAGAGAACTTTCTGGGGCGCCTGACCTCTCTGTGCCCTGTCTGGGCATCACCCCATATGAGTTTACCTTAAAGCGATGGGCTTGTGAGCAATGGCTAATAAAAAGAGCTATTTGGACAACTAGCAGTTTACGTAATCACAACCATAACAAGAACAATAATAATAATATGTCCAGGAAGAACAACAGTTCACTGAAAACTTGAGAGTAGATTTGAGGCGGGAATAAGGGTCCCCATCATGATCTTACTCAAGATGCCTTTTAATAGAAGGTAATAACCAGAAATGAAGCCATCAACATAATGCGTGCCATGTCATAAAAAATAATCGTCGGGTCAGCCAGGCTCTCCAGAGCAACCTTCCTCTACCTTGTTCTTGGTTGCTTAGCTGCAGACTTCATTTGGCACCTCCCCGAGGAGTGACCAGTCCTCAGCTTGCAGACATCCAGATTCGGAGCAGAGCACCCATTAAGCTGATACATATTGTCCCAGCTTCCGAGCAGTCTGGTTGGTAGCTTTGAACTCCAGAAGTGGGCCGTTTCCTCTGTGGGAGAGAAATGAGGGGCAGAGCCAGGATGAACACATTTCCCTCCTGTTTGTTTACCATATGTGTGGCTTCCGAGAAATCTGGCCGGGATGGGCTATATCACTAACATAGCCCGGGTGGGCCTCTGTGTGGGACCCCCAGCACCGCGAGACTGGAGAGTCTCCTTTGGGCTCTCAGGAAGTCGGTCATGTCGTCACTTGCCAACCCCAATGTCCAGAAATGTGTCATTTCTCTTAGAAATGGACCTGAAAACAGACAGCTACCTAAACATACCGGCTGTCGCAAAGAGCTAATGCCCCCCCCCGCCCCGGCAGCTGGGGGGAGGGGGGCAAATGAGTCATGCCCTGCCAGGCCCGCAGCCTGTGTCATCTTGACAGTTTACAGGCTGACGTTTGACCAGAAGTCTCTCTGTCCCTATGGTTAACACCTTGTGACCCTGGAACTCTACTTTCATTTTAACAGGCATAATTCTTTTTTTTTTTTTTTTTTTTTAGAGAGAGAAGATAGAGCACGAGCAGGTGTGGGGGAGGGGCAGAGGGGGAGGGAGAATCTTAGGCAGGCTAAATGTCCAGTGCAGAGCCTGACAGAGGGCTCGATCTCACCACCCTGAAATCATGACCTGAGTTGAAATCAAGAGTCGGACGCTTAACTGACTGAGCCACCCAGGTGCCCATAATAGGCATAATTCTCAAGCCTCATTTTAGATGGATGGCCTTTGACAGGAAACTTTCTCCCAAGCAGCAGAAGGCAGATCTTGTGTTTGCAGGGCATGCCGTGGCTTTTATCTGTGCGGCGATCCCGGGCTGAACCTGGGAAGTTTGGGACGGATCCCAGGTCACTGTAGGAAACGGCAGCTTCGGTGCGGCGGCCCTGCCCTGCATTACTCAGAGTCTCAAAACTGATTCATCCCAGTGATACAGAGAATGGGAGAAGCAGGCAGCCACTCTCTGTTACACACCTCTTTGTCACATTTAATCACTTAGAATCATCTGACATAATTTGGATTGTTTTACACTGTGTTATTTCACATTTTATTTATGAAAGCTGGAGGGGAGACGAGACCCATTGCCAAGGCCTCATCCCTAGAGAAGGGGCACTGGGAGCTTGGTCTCTGGTCAGGTATGGTCAGTTCGCTTCACCTGCTCGTCGTTTCTAAGGGAGACCCCCGGTCAGCTCTTCCCCTGGGGCTTGGTCAGTGGCATTCCTCTCATCCCTCAGATGAGGGTCTCTCTGGTGCAGTTGGTGGCTTCTCCCTTCCCTGTCAGGCTTTGTGAGCCCAAGTGGTCAGGATCATCTCAAAGGAAGTCCTGAAGTCAGGAAAAGATCTCCCCGCCACTTTTGGGCGCAGCAAATGCCCTGCCTCATTTCCTCTTCCTCTCTTGGCTCTGCCTGGGCCTGTCAGCCTCTTCCCTGACCGCCCAGGGTCCTAATAGCTTGCGTGACTTAGATTTGCAAAGTCTCAGAATCTCTGAACCCATAAAGGGCGCTCACCCCCTTTCTGGTCCCTCTCTGCCCCAACACTTCTTCCATTGTTGACACTTCTCTACTGGAAGAGTATTTATTCTGCTCAGTGGGCACCAGGAGGGACAAGCATTGGACATTTTTTCTTACTTTGACTCCCAGCACTAAATTCCTGTGGTCAGTGCCGGAAAGGGGCCTCCTCAAGTCGCTGGTCTGCAGTGTTCCCAGACGAGTGACACACTCTAGCATCTTGCTAGAGGGGCCCTGCCTGCACTGTCCACTCCAGCAGCCTGGAGCCACACTGGCAAAGTGGCCGGCTCAAGGAGAAACGTGCTATCAGTATAAAATAAACACCAGATTTCTATGACGGAGAACCTCCACAATAAGAGAATCCCAAATGTCTCACTGATCGTTTTTGTGTTGATGATATGTTGAAATGGTATTTTGGACATAGTAGGTGAAATGAAATATTAAAATTACTTCACCTGTTTCTTTTCACTTTTTTTAATGTGGCTACTAGAATGTTTAAAATTACATGTGTGGCTTGGATTCTCTTTCTATTGGACAGTGCTGATCTAGGGTGAGACACTACCCATTACTTCACAGGGCTCCTTGGGACCACAAGGCCACACCTTAGCCTCTTTGAAATAGCTCCAGAACATGGCCTTAAGGTTGAGCCTTCAAGTGGTGAGTTCCACCCACACAATGAAGATTGGATTAAGAGGAAAAAGTTTTTTTTTTTTAAATCCTTCCTAACTGCCTGATTAGCTTATATTATAAGTCAGGGACTATGTTTTCTTAAGCCTTAATTGCTATCAATGTGGTGGCCCCCAAGAAACATGTTAATTACTGTGGCTATTATTAGGCCCAATATTAATAATAGCCATAATAATCATCTGTTGAGCCCGAGTGAGTGAAATATCCCCTGTGAGTGAGATGCGCACCCATTAGCTCAGGGCGCTGGAGAGCGTGTGTGTGCGTGTGTGTGTGTGTGTGCGTGTGTGTGTGTGTGTGTGTGTGTGTGTGTGTGGAAAATGAGCTCTTCTGGGAACGAAATGGTACCTTGAATTCAGAGAGAGTTAATGCAGAAAGAGTATACTGCCAGGCGATGTTATCCTTAACCGCACGTGGATGTGCAGAGGCACACATGTAGGGATATAAAAATTGCTAGCAATGTGTCTATGCAACCCATTTCTTTCGTGTATCAGAAGTAGTTCCAGAAGTGACATCTCTTCTAATGCAGAAGTGGCTGAAAACCTGCCTCTGTGGCTCACGACTCTACCACAGTTCCTGGGCGGTCAGGCGGGAGTTCCTGTTGAGCTTTGGTTCCTGGAGCAGCCCCCCACTGTCGCTGTCTGCAGACCTCCTTTCTTCCATCTCTCAGCCTCACTGCACGTTCACCTTCCTGAACCGTGGAAGGTTCCATGGGGCTCCCTTGTTCAGAAGCTTTCAGTGAGTTTCTGCTGTCCGAAGGATAAATCCTAAACTCCAAGGGACTCAAGGCCCTCAGCACTCTGATCCCCAGTTCCTTCCCTCATTTTTTTTTTTTTTTTTTTTTGCCTAACACTCCGCACACAGTTCAGCTCAGCTGATGGGTCACTCATTCATTCCACAGACATAGATTGAAGGCTGAGGATGTGTCTTGCACTCTACCAGGCTTTGGAGACATAAACAGACGCCATTCCTACCCCCTGGAGTCTACAGTCTGGTGAGGAAATATTTATACAAATAATTGTTTTCTCGGAAACGGCTATGAAGATCGGGGCTAGAGAAGCATAACTTAGCTCTCCTTAAACCCTGTTCTCCACCTTGGGTGGAGGCTCCTGATAAGAGTCACGTCTTTACCTCCCCAAGAGGACCTACCATGCAGCTCCGCATGTGGTGGATGCTCAGGGAATTCTAGGCAGAGATTATTGGTGACAAAACATCACAAGCGGATGGGCTATTCCAAGCCACGTGGTCAGTGGTTTTCCATGCCTGAGCAGCAGCAAGAGAGTCAGGGTGCAGGGTGTGGCCCATCCCCGCCAGGCTTTGTGCAAGGCGTTCAATGGCAGTAGCCTTCCTGTGAATTCCTCTCCAAACCGTAGAGACAAGTTTACACAGTAGAATTCTTTGATTGAGGAGCAACACTTTTAAAAACATGTTTGCGATCTTCTGGCAAGACCCTCCTTCCAGAGGGAGCTCCCTGAAAGGGAAACGATGGCTCCTCTTCTCCTTTGAGGGACTCAGATGCCACCCAGAAGTTGTCCTGACGGGGAGCATTATCACCAGCGGAGTATAGTGGGTGATGCCTGTCAAAGTCATGGTGTCCCGCCCTCAGCTGTCAGCTGGGGAGCATAGGGAGCAAGAACCAGTGTGACGCCATCGCCCATCGAGACACAGCGTTACATCACACAAATGCACGAGGTGTTTCTGTGGAATCAGAAGAAGGAGTGAGCTTCTTGCTAGCTGCTCTGAGGCGTTTCATGAGTTAAAGTGAACACGAGCTTATGAAATCATAACTTGCGTTTTTCTTCTTCATACTGTATTCACCAGGCTGGGCAGCGGGTTTTTAAAGAGAGGCCCTCAGGCTACTTTCCGGTTAGAATCATCTGGGGATTCCTGTGCCTCACCCCAAATCTTCCAAACCAGGTCTGGGGTGAAACCCAAAACCTGCCTGCCGCCAGGGCGCCCCAGGGCACTTGTGCAAACTGAGCAAAGGTTGAGAACGGCTGCTGAGCATGCGCAGCCCCAACCTTCCCAGGGTTCCTTCCACTCCTTCTCTCGCTGTCGGCCCTGCCTCCCTCTAATCTGCACTGGAGGTGGCGGTTTGCTTTCCCTGGTCCCCAGAGCTTATGGCCACACTGCTGTCACCGCAAACTGTCCAGAGTTGTTAGAGTTGCCTCTTGGTAGGGAGTGGCCACTCTAGTGGGGGCTAGCCTCTGCTATGGCCCTGGAGAGAGAGGGTACAGGTGCCATGATGGGGACAAGAGGATTCCACTGTAACAGGATGCTTGGGTTAAAAACACCAAACTCAGGGGCGCCTGGGTGGCTCAGTCGTTAAGCGTCTGCCTTCGGCTCAGGTCATGATCCCAGGGTCCTGGGGTCCTGGGATCGAGCCCCGCATCGGGCTCCCTGCTCGGCGGAAGCCTGCTTCTCCCTCTCCCCCTCCCCCTGCTTGTGTTCCCTCTCTCGCTGTGTCTGTCTCTGTCAAATAAATAAATAAAATCTTAAAAAAAAATTTAAAAACCCCACAAAACTCCTGTTGTCCTTATATTTCCTAAATAGAAAACAATGTATTTTTTATTGTAGGAAAGGTGAACTTAAAAGGCCCAAAAAAGAATGAGGGAGAAAACAAAAATCTACCACAAAGTCATGCTATGGACATAATAATAAACATATGAATAAACTCCCTTCGAATCTTTTTTCCTTTTCATGTATTTGTGACCATGATGTTCTGTCTTACCAGTTCAAACTAGAAAATGATCACAGCTCTTTTAACATTAAGATTAATCAGATTTGGGCCCCCATCCTGCAAATGCGTCTGTAGCTTCCTGTGATAATTTTAAGAAGTTTACTTGCTCCCAGTGCTATTATTCAGTTCTGCTCTTAGTTCCCTGATGCGGAGCTGTAGGGATGTGTTGTTGCTGCCTGCCTGTAGTCAGTCTCCTTGATTTTAAAAGGTGGCCTCTATACCCCTGCTGGAACAAGAGCTTAGACATGGCCGCTGAGGCAGGAGGACTCCATAACACCGCTAAGAAGCCAGTCAGTTCATCAGAGATGTTCTTACAATATCGAACCTCAAAGAATAACAGCCAACACCTCAATCTCTTTCCTCTTGGGTAGTTCTGACAATGTGTCCACTCCCTGCTACAGGAATGTCCTAAAACGTATGGACAGGGACCACCTTTTGTCAAGCCTTCCCCCGGCAGCTCAAAAGTCCTACTAACCCCCGAAACACCCCTGAAGTGATTCTCCCCAAGGTGACCCACCAGTGGACAGCTGCTCAAAGGTGGCTGGAAACTTTCCAATGTCATTCTACCTTAAAATGTATGAAAAAATGATGTGGATTTAAACTCTATTTTTAATGATATAAGGACTTTCTACTTTATCCTTTCTACCACTCCCAAATCCTGATTATTATTCCTAAAAATGTTTGAATTATCGTTGTGTTTTTTTTTTTTCCCCAAGGTAGCCTCTTAAAGGAAATATTACCCGGGCTAATCCTGGAGAGCACTGTGAATCTGGCTTTCTTACCTCACATTATTTTATTCCCTTTCTCCATTTCAGGGCCTGTCTACCCCTAGGCTACAGGGATGCTAGACTGTCCTTCCCAAGTCTTTTCTGGTAAAAATAAAAACCAACTTACTCTAACAAAACCAACCTTTAACAAGATTTTAGGACTTTTCCAGTAGGAGGGTATTTTTAAAGAGAATGAGAGAGAGAGAGACAGAGAGAATGACAGAGACAGACAGAGAGAGCATATAATGGCTAGCACCAAGAATGAATCACTAATGATGGGGTAAAGAGCATTTGACATCCTTCCAATCACACTTTGTGGTTGTTTGGATGCCTGGTTGCTCTGCTCTGCTTGGAGGCTGGCCCCAAATATTTCTGCCTGCTGGAAAATTAAAATAGAAGGCATTTCATGTAGGCACACTAATGCATACTGTTCAAGACTGACAAAATATTGATAACAGTTGAAGCTGGATGATTGGCATATGGATATTCATATACTATTGTCTCTACTTTTGTGGATCCTTGGAAATTTCCATAATAGAAAGTTTAAAAATGCTGTTTAACCAAGAACTGGTTTGGTGATTATGTTGGGCTTTTGACTTTGTGCAGATTGGGAGAGTGAGTAAAAAGATTTGAAAAAAGAGCGAAATATATAATTTCATTTAGTCAGTTCATAACTGACAAATCCACTTTGAACATGAGGAATTAAGTCATTGCACGAAAATATGCCACAAATCCAGTTCCTTTCTCTTTAGTAAAATAATATTTTTATAATCCAGGAAGTAAAGCACCATTATGCACAAAGGGAGGGATCTATATACACAGTACAGGCTCTCCAAAAAAAATTACCAAACTTTTCATGTATGAAAAATAACCACAGTTCCAGGCTGACTCCAACTCTTGCCACAGTCATTCATGAAACCTGTACTAGCAGAAATGCAGGGTCTTCTGAAATAATCATACATACTTTAGAGACTCATGAAGTTAAGATTAATTATTGTTTCATAATCTGAGAATTTGTCATTGGATGATATAAAATTATGGTCATCAGAAACTAGTTTAATAGTGACAATGTGGATTATCTCAGGGATATCTTGCATTGTAAATATACAACATAAAACTTGACTATCCAGAAGTCTTGGTGAGTGAGTCTTTTTTTTTTTTTTTTTGCTCTTTTGGTGATACCGATATCCTTCAGGTAAAAGAAAAACTTTAACCATTATGTACAGGAATTTCTTGGGAAAGTTGTGAAGCTCTCCAACATGTTACAGTTGATCATGTGTGTTGGTGACTAAGAGTTGTCATCCCTACACAATTACTGCATTTCTCAATGTCAAGGAGGCTGTGGATGGGCTATCATGTCCTACACGAACTGATCTCACATTTATGCCTTCATAAAGCTCTTCTGTCTGTTCAGGTATCAGCTCCCTCTTCTATCCACACCAGGATGCACGTTTCCAGTGTCTTTCCCTCTGGGCTCTGCCTTTTCATTTGTTGTTTCTAGCCTTTTATGAACTAGAAAAAAGATCCCTGGCCTTTTAGAATTGTGTAGAAATTAGGAGTAAGTAGAATCTCAGTGAATCTGAATGAGGGGTTTGCCTAATAAACCAAGTACAGGGATTTAGCACTGGACTCCTAGAAAACCCTTGCTGGTGCATGAGAGGCTAGTATACTGAACGGATAGGGTCTTCCCATCAAAATAACTTATATGGTTTTGGTAAGTATAACATTTCTGTGTCATATTTTAGGCTCTATGTTGCTTTTTCTCATTTATTAACATTTTAGTGTTTTCCACACCAGACTTTGCCACACAATAGACAATGCCCAGACTCAAAGATGTCAACTTATTGAAGGGCGTTAACGTCCATGGATCCAAATTACATCAAATGAATTGTTATTTTTACATATAAGGGTGTATATGTGTGTGTGTGTTTTAATGGCCCAAGAGGTGATTAGGCAGCGCATAGGTGGTGAGAGGCAGGGCAGCACGGTATTAGACCACCTCATTGGTAAAGTGGGGACAAGCCCACGGTTGCTGGGTGCCATGGGAGTTGGTATTTGTAAAGCATTTGGTGAACATGAGCTCTTATTTTTAGGCAGGGAGAAGAATGAGCCAAGACTGAAGACAGTTTCTGAATCAGAACAAGGGTCCATTTCCCCCTTCTTCCTCCTCAGGGAAGGGGAAAAAAGAGAAGAGAGGATGGTGAAAATGGAGAAGAAGGCAAGAGGCCGTGGAGGCACTTTGTGACTCTTCGTGTCTAATGACCCTCGCCTGAAGAGAAGCGCAATGGAAACGTTGACTCACGCATCCGCCAACATCTGGCAAACAACCTGTAGAAATGACAATGAGAGAGTGAGAGGACAGTGAAAATAGTCACCGGAACAGAACCAAGGCCGCAAATACCCCAAAGGACCTGTGTAGCAGGGAGAGCTCACTGCTCCTTCTGGGATCCTTTCCCGGTGTCTGGAGGGAAGTCCGAGAGAAGTAGAGTCAGACATGAAAGTAACCAAGGTCAGGCCAGGGACAAGGGCTGGGAAGCAGCGAGTTTGGCAGACTTTTTCTTTAATTTTATGATCTCATGAAATGCAAACTCATGTGCAAGGAAGTGCAGTCTTGAGTTGTTAATTAAACACCGATTCAGCAAATGAAAGGACAAAGCCTGAAGATGCGGCATAATTAATTTCGTGGCGCACTTTTCCCCCCATCTGGGACTTGAGTCATTTCCAAAGACAGACGGCAAAACCCTTGAGCTGTGGCTGGAGATGAAGATGATTAGCTTAGGTGCTGACACTTTTTTATTCACCAAGACGTGGGACACTGGACATAGGGTGGAACTTCCAAAGCTTTCAATGAAAGCTGAATGGTAGTCAAGGAAGATCAAGAAATAAGAAGACCCCTGCCTTCTAAACAGGAATGGAGGCCCTCTCCCTGCTTCTCAGTTTCCAGGCTGTCATAACATGAAAAAAAAAGATGGTTGGTGGTTTTCATTGTAAACATGCAGCTCCAAACAAATACCTCAATTCATTAAGCAGTCAGATGAGGAGGATGATCCATTTTGACTCATGCTGCCTCAGTGGCGGAAGTCCTACTGCAAACAGCAGAGGAATTAGATGAGACTAAACTAACTCAGGTGTCTGTGGGAATGGGTGGGAAGAGGCCGTGACTCATGGCCAGGATGAAGATAAGCTGCTTCTTTTCCTTATAAACACCAGGTCCACAGTCCATTTTCTGAAGTCATTATAAAAGAGGAAATTTATTTTAGTAAATAGAAAGTAAAAGGCGCCAGAGCTCCACAGGTGAGACTGTCAGTAGGGTTCGAGGTGATGAGCCCAGGCATGATGAGCATTCACCACCCCGCCCAGTCGGCTCTGATGCCCAAACCCCTGCCCCCACTGATTATGGAGACATGAATAGCAAACAGGGAAATGGTATCAAATGAGGAGGACATTTGGCCCTTATTACATCATTTAAAGTTGTTACAATTATTGAGGTTTTATTTTTTTTCCCCACAGAAAAAGGGGACAAAAGTTGTCTACTTTCCTTAGTGCTTGCTTTCTTTAGTCCTGCAGTATATGGTTTCCAGGTCTGAGACTTGTAGGAGATTTTCTGTAACCCATTACTGACAAAAATTGAAAAACATTTTGGGGTGGAGATTTTTGATGCCAAAATTTCTAGGTTGGACTTGATTCACGGTGGGGGGCTTGGGTTTCCTGAAGAGTATCTGCCCTGGCTGTTTGCTGGGAGGCCTGTGTCATTCACCTTCTCTTCAGCAGAAAGAAGGAACCTCCTGTCTCCCTACTCTCACCCCCAAAACCTGTCTCAGCAGCCTGGACTTAGGGAAACCCTGAGCCTGACTTGTTGAGTTTGCCCTCAGTTTTTGATCAGTTTTGGGGGAATAGCTGTCATGGCCCTAGCATCACCCCTACTGAAAACCCAAGAGGACTGAGACTATATGAAGGGTCATAAAGAGAGGATTAGACTCAGAGTTAGAAAACCAAGAGTATAGTTGCAGCTTTGCACCTGATGCCTGATGTGTCCATGGAAGGGTTACTCTTCTCCGTGGCCTGACTGTGAGATCAGGGAGTTGGGGACAATGGCCACAGTTCCTCCTCTTTCTGAGATTCTACTAGTCTATGAAGAGCTATCATCGATGGTAGCCGAGGTCTGATGAGCTGCCATACCCTCTGGGAATGTGCTAGAAAGAACTTCGAACCAAGAAGACATGACTCTCCATATGACAAGAGCCAGGGCTGCCAGTCCTCTTCGTGACCACATGTGTTCAGGAGACAGAGGACACCTGAGTGTGACAGAGCCCGCAGAAATTTTAGGGGAGGAACTGCTCATGGCACTTCCAACCTGCTCTCCCATGTTCCCCAAATGTCCTCCTTCCCACATCTTTTGAGCAACCACATTGAAACTGTGACCTATAACTCCAAGCCCAATGTACTGGTAGGTTATAGAAATCCTATTCTTCAGTCCTGTTCTACATGTCAGAAGCATCAGATTGGAACGATTTGAAGGGGATAGAGCTGTAGAACTTCCAGGAGAGCTATGTCCAGACCGTGTGCAGAGAATTCGCTCCATTTTCAGACTGTTATGAGAAAAGTTCTCTATTTGTCCCTTATTTAATGACTACCTGCCCTCACTGTTGAGATTAGGCACATTTTAAATATTATTTTTTATTAAAAAATTTGATAGTATGTGTACCTGGTGCAAAATTCACAAGAGACAAGGAGATATTCCAGTAAGTCTTCCTCCTACCCCATTCCTTAGTCTCCCTTGTCTTACCTAGAAGCTTCTACTTTTTCCAAATTCTTGTGTATATGTTCTAAGATATTCAATGTGCATGTAAGACTTTGCATACATATTTCTGTTTTATCTTTTCATTAATGGTAGTGCGGTACACACTGTTACACATTTGCTTTTTTCCCTTAAAGCTGTAGGTTAGGGCTCTTCCATTCTAGTACAGGTATAGCCACCTCATTCTTTTTAATAGCTGCATTGTATTCCACTGTATAGATGATCATAATTTGTTTAATCTGTCTTTATTAATGGATAGTTAGACATTTACAAAATGTCATTATAACAAACAATGCTGCAGTGAATATTCTTGTGCACACATTGTCTCATTGGGCATTATCACGTATTGCCTTGTGCTACTAGTTTTATTTGCATGTGTAGATGTCTTCCTTTCCAATTAGATTGTAAATTCCGAGAGAATAGGAGCAGACATTGTGCTGTCCTGTAACTGCAAAAACACAAAGCAAAGCATCATGCACGTGGTTCAGGTTTCATAAATACTGGGTGAACGAATTAAAGCTCCTTAGTTGTGCCAGTGATACTTCAGGAGATGAGTAAATGGTAATTCAAAGGTTAAATGACTTGACTAAAATCACAGAGACCAGGCATAGGAAACACTGATAAAATAATAAAATAAAATAAAATAGATGAAAATAATATTTTAGATATTTAGAATATATTCCAAAAGTAAATATTTTTCCAAGTTTATATGCACCCTTGGAAGAGATAACTCCATTGGCTAACTCTGCAAGGTGAGTAAATAACTCCTTTGGAAACATCGGCCATCTTGGGAGGCAGGCATCTCCAAGCTACTGCAATTCCACTTGATAAGTGTTGACTCCAGTTCACCAAACGGTGTCCCAGTGACCTGGAAAAGTCAAGCATCACCAAGGTGCCTGACTGGTCAATAGGGAGACATTTCCTCACAAGAGGAAATCTAGTTCAGCCAAGAGGAAGATTAAAAAAAAAAAAGAAGAAGGAAGAAGAAAAGGAGAAACAATCAGGTGGAGGAAAAATGTTCTCTGACCGTATGACAGCTCTGGAATCAATCAGGACAAACAGGGACTGAGGAGATGATTTGGGGCTGCATCAACTGTCATCAGTGATAGATGAAGAGAACGCCCCTTTGTTAGCAAACAAGGCGGGCATGTTTATCATGATGTTTCATGAACACTCATTATAACCTGGTAGTATGAAATGTGTGGTCTGATTGGTTGATCTCAAAACAATTATGTCGACATCTCATAACTTAAAGATTATACAGATTTGTAGTTTCACAACTTACTATCCCCTAAAAACAAAAAGTTTTCCATGCAGGTGAGTGTTGTATTCATCTTTTTTTTTTTTTTAAGATTTACTGATTTCAGAGGTGGGGGAGGGGCATAGGGAGAGGGGGAAGCAGACTTCCCGTTGAGCAACTCACCACAAGGGGGGCTTGATCTCCCAACCCAGAGATCATGACCTGAGCCAAAACCAAGGGTTGGACGCTTAACCGACAGAGCTACCCAGGCATCCCTGGAAACTTTTCCAAGATTTCTAAGACCCCCTACCTATCTAGAGCGACTCGAGTGTTGACATCAGTGCTTCAAGGCAGGAAGTGTCCTTTGCCATCAAAATGGGAAGAGCGTTGGAGTGCTTATTTTCTTTGCCCTTTCTCTCTTCTCTCCTCAGTGACCTGAAAGACCGAACTCATTGGGTCTAGGAAGAATACCCAGATTCACCCTCATTCCTACCCCCAACCAATAAAAGCCTTGTCATTGGGTTTATGGGTTGGAAGACAACAATCAAATGACACAGCACCAGGGACAGGAAGGATGGATGCCGCACGGCCCTGAAACGCAAGAATCATTTGAGGAGCATTAATTATCCAAGGTGGCAGATGGTGAAGGGATGGAGGTTGACACTCCTAAGCTTGAGTAAAGTGTCCTGGAATCTGAGTGGTTATAAATGGTCTGCATTTCAAGTTCCTGCCTCACCCCAAAGTGCTGGCAGCTTGCTCATAACAAGGCCCACCCGGGCACCTGGAGCCCTGGCCCACAGGGCAGAGAGCCACGTGCCAAGTCATCAATAAATACTTCCCAAAGCTCTGGGCTAGGAGCTGCAGGGCAACACCACCCTGTTTTCCTTGGGCACCGTGACCAAAACACCGTGCTAGGCAGAGTGGCTAGAAGGGAGCGCCACCAGCTGAGGTTTCAACAAGACCTTTAATGTCAATACAGCTTTATTAAAATAAGCAACATGCTTTTACATTCTTTGATCTGTAGAAATGGAAGTAGAGGGCATCGGGCTTAACTACTGCATTTTACAAACCTGAAAACAGACCTAGAGAGGTTACACCTCTTGCTAAAGTCACCCAGCTGGCCAAACCAGGAATAAGCCTAAATCCCTGGATGACCTGTCCCCCGTCTACCTGCCCCTGGCAGAGTGTTCCTTCCATTTCGTGATGCTAATAACTCCCCTCCCCCCGCATTGTTGCTATTATTCTGGGAATAAACTCTTCTGAAATAAAATAATGTTCTGACATCATTTTATGAATCCTTATAAGGTGCTTGGGTAGTTGAAGATAAAACCCAGGACATCTCAGCATAGAGTGTTCTTTTGTTTTTGTTTTTTTAAAGATTTAAAGCGGCTTCTTTCGGCTTGTGTCCTGATCCCAGGGTCCTGGGATGGAGCCCCACATCGGGCTCCCTGTTCAGCAGGGAGTCTGCTTCTCCCTCTCCCTCTGCCTGCCGCTCTGCCTACCTGTGCTCTCTCTATCTCTCTGTCAAATAATTAATTAATTAATCTTTAAAAAAAAGATTTATTTCCTTATTTTAGAGAGAGAGAGAAAGCAAGCACACAAGCAGGGGGAGGGGCAGAGGGAGAGGAAGAGAATCTCAAGCAGGCTCAGACTTCCCACTGAGCATGGAGCCTGATGTGGGGCTAGATCTTACTACCCCAAGATCATGACCTGAGCCGAAATCAAAAGTTGGCTGCTTAACTGACTGAGCCACCCAGGTGCCCTAGCATAGTATGTTATATAATGTTAAAACAAAACAAAACAAAACAAAATAAAACAAAAAACAACCGTGACTTAAAGCTCTTTTTGTTTATGATCTTATCGAGAAATACATTTCTGGAGATGTATATTGAAATGATACTTCAGTCCCATTTCAAGGATCTAACCACCAACTCCTAAATTATTACTGATTTATAACAAAAATTTAAAAATTTTCCTTGCAGGCATAGCCAGACTTAGCAATGAGTTTTGCTGATACTCTGTTTTATCATTGCCCCATCGGGACTAGTACAAATATAACAAGAGGAACATGGAATTTTCAACTGGACATCCAAACCCAAATATAGCCAAAATTGTACACTCTTCTTACTTAAATAACCTTTTTGAGCCAAAGGTGAAGTAAATGCAGAAGATACCCAAAATTACCTATAAAATTAAATGCTACAAAATAAAAACCAGGAATTATTGTTTCTAATTCAGTTTGATCCCTCTTAACAGATAATAATAGAAATAATTGATTTAAAAGAGGCCAGTAACAGCAATCAAATTGTACATAGTTCTCTCTCTCTGGAAGCAAGTAACTCTTTGAGATAGGGTCTTGGTCTTATTCATACCTGAGCATCACCCCCAGCTTGGCCTGATATTTGAGATATAGAAGGCAAGCCATAAATGTCCTAAGAATGAATAAATGAGTGAATGTATGAGTAAAAATGCGGGATTTATCTTTTATTGTTAGGATGAAAACCCCACAATTTGAGACCAAAAAACCTCCCACAAAACTCAGCATTGGTATGTTGGACCATCCATCTGATGAATGGATTTAAAAATGAGAGGATCGCTTCTCAGCCTTTTGGCTAAGATCAAGTGTAAAAATAAGAGGAACAGTAGGGAAGATTTTCTAAGTATTTTTTTCTTGGAGGGAAATGGGTCGAAAATACACGAGACTATGAATTACATCTACGGAGTCCTCAACAAGCCCCCTAATTCTGTAGCTAGTACATGATAAAGTGGAGTTTCTAGAACATCTTGAAAACGATATCTCTTATATCCTGTGGACTAAGGCTACTTATGCTGAGGGGCAGAGAGAAGTGATCAGCCATGGTTTAAAAAGGTTCAGGTCATAGTCGTTAGTTGGGTGGCATTAAGCAAGTGACTTAAGAATAGTAAATGTTTTGGAAGACTCTGTGTGCACAGTGAGTGAAAGTGTTTTCCTGCATCGTCTAGTTTATTTAATCTCTCTGGGTCTCTTCTTTCTTGTAGGTAAAATGGGGACAGTAGAACCTACTTCAAAGGGTATTTGTAAGGATAAAATGAGAAAATGACCCTAGCAGGGCATCATAACCTATACAGTATAGACCGAATACAGGCATTATTTTCATAATCATGAATGTATTACAGAAGCACCAAGGTTAGTATTTAGCGTACATTTTTACTTTCTGTTTCTTCTGCTGGAACAATGCCATTTAAAATGAACACTATAGAAAAAAGATAGACATGACTCATGAATCATATGTTCTTTGGAACCTTAATCTGTTGCTTTCTTCATTTATCTCACGAAGGAAATGAACCAAAGAAGGAAAAAGTCAAGGTAAGAGTGAGAGGAGACAAAAAGTTACTCTAAGAAGTGACCAGCTAATTTCTAGAAAGCTTCTTATCAGCAAATAGCATGGTCAAATCGTTCGGTGTGTTTTAAAGTGTCTGTGTGATGATCAGAGTATGATTCATAATCTTTCTCTGTATTTTCTTCCCCTGAATTTCTACGCTCTCAAGGAGTAAGAAGTACATCGTAAAAACCTGGAAGCTTTGTTCTGGGCGGGAGAAAATGGGTCTACCGAAAAACAAGCCAACCTCATTCTGGGTCTTGGAGCTTGACTGTGTCATTTATGGAGTGACATAGTCACGCTGTAAATGACCAGAGACATTCCAGAGTTCATGGCTGTTGTGTAACAACAACACTTCGAGGGTGGCTACAGGGCGGGAGGCCCAACAGGCGGGGCCCTCTTTGTGTGTGCAGTGGTGAATGTGGGGGAGCCACTCCCCCTGGAATGTGGCCTTGCTCAAAGGCCAGCCTTCCTCCCCATCCTCACCACCAAGCGCTGGGGGCAGGAACTGGACTGACTGGAGGGACGACTCTATTTTCAGGGAATGACAAATTGATTGCGCTGATTGGGTGAGAGTTCTTACCGGCCTCCTCCTGCCCCCATTTCCAAGGACAACTTGCAGGGAGGATTTGTTTAGAAGCAAACTTGTAAGAGGAAGTGTCTCAGAGCCATGAGAACCCAAACAACCTGCTACTGAAGATGACTGCAACCCAGGATCCATTAGAAAATTGGAGGCAAGGGGCCTTCTCCTCCTCGTGTTCCAACAGCCACCACATTGCTGGAGAGGACATTCCATTCCACTGAGAGAGGGAAGGAGACAAGATGGCGGCTCTAAATTACATGTGCAGTAGCCCAGGAGGCTTGTAAACATTTAAGGAGTTGATTGTTATTTTCATTCCTCACTGGTTTGGTGGTGCCAATAACAACTCCATAAACTGCTGAAGCTCCTCTGGAGTGCTGAGGACATGCATTTGTGAACGTGACCCGCAGTGAGTGATGAAGATGCATGGCAGAGTGAATCTGAACTGCTCCCCAAATGGGTTGGCTGGTGCATGAGCTCCAGACAGGTCTTGGTATGGAAAGCAAGCTTACAGATTTAACCAAAGAAGAGCACTCATGATTTAGCAGTGTGATCAAGAAATGTCACTACTCAGGGGCCAAGGGGGAGCCAGGAAAGGGGAGTTGTTCCGAAGGCATAGTCTCACCTTTGTGAGATGAGAAAGTTCTAGGGATTGGCAGTACCACAAAGTGCATCTGTAGTTAATACTGCCCAACTGTGTGCTTAAAAATGGTTAAACTGATCAATTTTATGTTATTTTTTTGTACCACAATTAAAAAGGAAAAGAAAAGAAATGTCACCACAGACACGTCCCTAAAACAGCTCAAAGCAAATATAGAGCTATGCCATAACCTCTCCCCTTATGCCTCCGGTCCATGGGGACAAGTACGAAGGAGACAGGTACAAGCTAGTCTCAGGCTACACGGAGGTCACTGTGGCCACTCTTCGGGCTTCCCAAAACCACGGAGTTCTTGAAGTGAATACCCTTTCCTGTGTTTAACGATCTCTTCCTCCATTGCCCCGAGATGATCAGAGGCATCCAAGATAGGCTTCGCTGCTCTGAGGCTTGGCGAGCCCAGCCGGGGTGGGTACACTGTGTAGGCCAGGGAGGGGACCTTAACGATCCCCCCTGTCTCCCCCTCCCCGCCACCCTCCTGCCTGGCCCCCAACACCTTCTACCCCCACATGCACCATCGAAAGGGACTTTCCCTCTCTAACCACCAGGGTCTCCAGTGGTAAGCAAAGAAGACGACAAAAGACGTGATGTGGTTTCTACTCAGTTAGAAGCACAGGAAAAACTTTCAAACACCCCTTAGAAGGGAGAAAAACCCAAGTACGGAAGGAAGTCTGTGCGCCTTGGGCACAGGCTTTACCCCGCCGCTGCCACTGCCGCTGCCGCTGCCACTGCCGGTGCTGCCTCTTTTTGTCCTTCAGAGATAGGTGCCTCTCTCGTGCAGCAAACCCCCGCAAGCCCCGTGGGCCTCAGCAGGACCCCCAGAGAGCTGGGGCTGCAGGTCTCTCCCTGCAAATGCCCGTCTCCTCTCTACCCCTTTCAAACTCTCGTTTCTCTGATGTGAACAAGAGTTGGACCTGAGTTTGAGAGATGCTTCTCTCATTTGTAAGGTACATAGCTAGTTTTAAAAGATTCCTTCCTTCCTTCCTTTCTCTCTTTTTTTTTTCAGTCAATCCTCTTAAGAGCATATAATTCTTCAGGCTATAGAGGAAACATAATATATTAACGCTCTTACACTGAAGCTGGAGGGAGGGCTGGGACAGCTGTAAGCCATCTAAGACAGGCTGAACGGTTTGCCTCAGATAATGCAATTTTCAGTCTGGAATCCACGTGTAGGTCAGAGCGAGAGAAGACAAGAACTACCGATTTGAAGCAATGTGACTATAAATCTTGTAGGGTTTCTGTTGGTTGCAAAAGCTGTGCAACAGGTGGGCGTACTGCAGCTCTTCAGAGAGTTCCTGGAGGAACTGTGGGACTTCTGGGATGACATCGCCTGGGACCATAAAGATGGAGCAGGCTGGTCTCTTTTCAACTTTCCTCGCTGCCTTTGGGAACGTTAGTTAACCATGTATGGGCGATATTTAAAACACAGAACATACCTTTGTAAACTCAGAAGCAACAAGCTTGTTTTTGTTTTCTATAATGTGCACTTGAAGCAGAAAATATGTTCATTTGTATGTTTCCTCTCTTGTAGAAAACACATTCTCCATATTTGGAAATGGGATGAACTTAAAGGCACTTTATCCCAAAGAGCATCTGAATTTTTGCAATTCCCCGATGTCTTCTATCTGAGGATCACTGCGCCCTTCCGCTGCACTCGCCACATCTCTCTGACGTATGCTCTGATAGAGAGTGTGGTCAGCTCGGTACCTCAGTTTCCTCTTTGGAACACTGGTGACCTGAGGCTGACACAGAACTGTCGAAGTCTGACACCTATCCTTCTGGGAACACACAAGGAAATGCCAATTCCATCTGGCACTTTGCAGGGGAAATAGCCACCCCCAGGGTGATGAGGACCATTCAGTGAGGGGGCAACTGGAAGGAGCTTAGCTTCAGAGACTGAGTGGTTGTATGGAGTTCGAAGTGAGACAGATGCAGGGGAACAGTGGGCCGTTGTAGGCACAGTTTTCCTAAACCCCCTCTCTCCTCCTTTCTTTCCTCAAATGTCTGTAGAACTCGTTAAGAGTCAAGCTCCGCACAAGGCAGCAGATGGTAATTCAATGCTACAAAGCTCTGCTGTTTGGGCAAGCCGGCCCTAAGTCCAAGCAACACGAGGGAGTCCTGTGGGTCCTGCCCAACTCGCCGGAGCCGCACTGACTACTCTGCTAACGTAGGCAGCACAGTCAGGAAGCTGGGATTTGGTTTCCAGGTCCGGTAGGAACCTGTCAGGCGGCTTGGGTGTCTCTCCTGACCTTCCATGCTTTGACATTCCCATTTCCAGGACAGAGAGACTTAAAGGCCAACCCTACCTACCTCCTTCGTGAAAAAAACTCAAACGAGGAAAGAAGGTTGCCTTCAAGCCTTCACTAGCATGAGGCCGGTTAACCTTTTGCAGCAACAGCAGGAGCAAAAACCAAGATGTGTGTGGGGCTTTGAGGAAAACCTCAGCCCCATTGGCCAGATGCACAGAATTGCTGTCTTACTCTGGTTATTAAAAATGAAACAGATTCATTAAGATTGGACCTCATTCTTTGATTGCGCAGCCAGCTGTGTGCATGGGCTAGCGGCTCCACGGGTCACTTGGGTCCAATATTCCCCTGGGCTGGCTTCCCTCAGTCCCCAGAACACCAGCAGGCCACCTGCCTCCCCGGAGTCCGCCAGAGACGAGGGTGTGCTCAGGCGGGGCAAGCGCCCGCCATACAGCACCCCCACTCAAATCATCTTGGAATTGGTGACCACCCCCCCCATTCCCCACCTCCTTCCTGTTGGAGCAGATCATCAAAAGTTGGCTGCATGCAGGTGGCTCTGATGTAGAAGCATGTTCTACACTTGGAATGAGAAGGAGGGGTGTCCATGCAGCTTTGGAAATGGCTTGTACCAACTGTACCAGCCATTCCTCATGCTGCTGGATCCGTCTTCTGGTGGGGGCCCCGTCCCTGCCCTTCTTGGGCCCTCTTCCAGGAAGGAGGCTCCGAGGGTGGGATTGCACTGGGACACCTGGTGGTGAGGACATCCTTCCTCAAGGATGCAGAGGGAGGAGGAAGTGCTGTTCTGATGGCCCTTCATTTGCTAGCCTTGAGCCCACGTGTGTTGCTGAGAAGGGTATTCTATCTGCTCTTGACACACACAGAAGACACTTGTGGGAGGGCCACTGTGTCCCTGTGGGAACACACCACCAGGAATGACGAGGTGCACCAAGAACGAAATCACGTTCTGAGTTTCAGAAAAGGGCAGCGGCAGACTGAGGCCTCGGGCCTCACGAGCATCCTGGCTTCTCCTTCCCTCAGAAGAGGTGCTCACCTTCCCCAGCCACCCCGCTCCACCCGCCCTCGGCTCGCCTGTGTCCTAGATGTCCTCTGGAGGACACTGCCTGCCCCGGAGCGTCAGCAGGTTGGGGAGATGACCACGTCGCATTTTCTGGGTTCAGGGCAGTGAGGTGGCCCACAGGCGCCTGTGAGGAGAGTAATCACAACGAAACTGACACTCAAGTAGAAAGCGGGGTCCGCCCACAGGAGCTGCCCTGCACCAACTGCTGCATCAAGGCTCAGCTCCCGGGCGCTGCTCAGGTCAGCCACTGCCTTCCACGAGCTCGTGATTCAGTAATAACTGGAAGCACAAGTGCTTTTTCACTCACTCATTTTTAACGGTTTATTCATAAAGCAATTTTTCACTTTTCACTTATTTTCAGCCCCTTTCACATCTATCTACTCACGGTTTCTGTCTTGGTGTAACCTTTCCCTCTCTCCTCCTCCTTCTCTCTGCTTCATTTTTCTTTATTCCCTTTTTTAAACCTGAACCGTTATAACAGTCTTGAGGCCTCCATGGCTCTGCAAACCAAAAGGTTTCCTTTTCAACGTCTTCCTGGGTTCTCTTTATTGGGTTCTTATTCTCTTTTCTAGCTACCAGTGTTTTTGTCTCCCTTGTCTTCTCATGGCAACAAATTAAAATTTTTCCCAGTCTTCTTAGAACACGTATGCCTTTGGTTTAAAAAAGAAAAAAAAAGGATGAAAATGAAAAAACAAAACCCCACTAAACTAAACATCCTAGAATTCATGGTACTTTACTCTAGCAGAGGTTTGCTCTAAGCACAACCCATTATTTCCATTAAAAGAATCTTGATTCCTTTCAGATGAGCATATTAATTCCTGGGGAAAGTTCATGGTTCTCACAAATTAGCAGGACCTTTGTGAGCCCAATCTTTTTGCCAAAAGAAGCCGCAACAGTGGTTTCCATACAAGCCTGCCCCTCATTTCCATTTTCTAGGACATCTGCTCTCTAAATTACAAATATCTGCCTATAGCAACAATCAGAGTTCCAAGGAAAACAAACCAAAAGGAAATAAGAGAAAACGATGGAATCTTAGCATACAAAGAGATATAATATTTCCGAAAGAGGGGGAAGATGCCCCAGGACCGACTCCTTCATTTTGTGGGTCAGGAAACTGAGGCCCAGGGAAGTTAGGACTCTGTTGAGAGCACACAGTCAAGCAGGGGCTGACCCTGGGCTAGAACTCAGTGTTTCCGGCCCCAGTTCTGTCCACCAGAGTGGGCACTCATAATCTCAGTGCGGGTCTATTTTTAAATTCTGGCCTGGGGAACCGTGGAAGGAGGAGTTAAATCATCCCATTAATGATTCTTTGTTGGTTGGTCTCACAGCAAGTCACTACCAGGTTATTTGTACTAACCTGGGGGGCAAGAAGGGGTTACATGGAAGGGGGGAAGGGTGTGCCCCCCCTCCTTTGCCTGCCTGGGTGAAAAACAGTACTCAAGGGAAGCCGAGCTGTGCTGATGGGAGGGGTGGGGAGAGGCTGGTCCCTGCTCTTCCCAAGGAGTCGCTGCACTGCGGGGCTGCTGGCCTGGAGGTTGCTTTGCAGAGTGCCAGGTGCCAGATGACAGTGGGACTGCATCTCATTCCCCTTTCAGAATCCCTAAGAAGAACTCAACTGTGGAATGTATTTTCAAGTATTTTACAAAATAGACAGCACATTTCCTTTCATGGTATCATGGACTCACTCTCAGGATTAGACAAGCTCTTCAGATCCGCCTTCTATAGATCTCTATATAGTTATATATGTATAGTAACATATATATGTGTGTGTGTGTGTGTATATATATATATATATATATATATAGTTTGTATATATACAGTTTGTATATATACAGTTTGTACAGTGTGTGTGTGTGTGTGTGTGTGTGTGTGTGTATATATATATATATACAGTTTCCTAGGAGGCCTCAAGGACGTTAAGGCAACTCAAGTTTTCTACCAAAACCTTGTATCCATCCTGTCCCCAGTTGTTCAGTCATTTCTAAGGTCAATAGAAATCTTTGAATTATAGAGCTAGGAAGGGCTTGTGAGAGCAACTTGCACATCCTGCACTTCCAAACAAGTTGACTTCTCTCTGAGTTGTCCCAGGAAGGAGATTCTACTCCCTCCCTCCCATGGAAAGGAAGCTTTGTGATACCAACCCTAATGGAAAGTGTTAGTCTCTGTGATTTAAACCCAAGTCCCCTCTGCTGTGGTTTAATAGATTTCCTTTGCTCTGCTCCTCACCTGTAATGGAGAACTGCTGGTTGCTTTCATCCACAGGTGAGTTCTTCACATACCTCAAGATGGGAAGGTTTGCCACAATTCCACGAAAACAACCACCTTTTATTAATACGCTGAAGAATTTCTTATGAAAATTAACCATTGGCACTTACCTGTCATGTCCGCTTTCTTAACGGGGGCAGGAGAAAACTACAAGGTGACTATGTTCACATTTATACTAAATAAAAGCTTCTATCTTAAATTTGGAGAGAGGGAAATGTACATGTGGATGACTCCGGTTCATTACTTGTCAAACCTGGAAGGGAGAGCAAACTGGGAGAGCGCTTGTTAGTTTATGGTATTTTGTGAAACTGGGCATGGAGAATATTTGCATAAATCAGGTTAAAAATAACTTTCTGGAATCTTGCTGTGGTTTTTTTCTGCCTGCATGCCTAAATTACATAATTAAGGCTGTATTGAGATTAAAATCACTTCTCATTTAAGGAGCCGCTGTCAGCAGTGCTTTGAGCAAAAGGAGGGGGGGCCTCTGAGGACTTGAAGTTTGGAAAAGGAAGTGATGGGAGAATTATCTGTGAGTCCTGAAACGTTTCTTGCAGCTGCTGCACACCAAGAAGTGGACTCCAGGGAGGTAGCCAGTGCTCAGAATGATCTGATTTCTTCTGGCCCGAAGTTGATAATGAAATGGACATGTTATGGACAAAGTTCTCATGGTCTCCTCAAGGAAGTGGAAGTGTCTTCCAGATTGGTTCAAGGATCACGTTTTATGTAACTTCTCTCCTGTTCATTCATTTTTTTTTTAAGCTGCCACTCTCTGTGGTACACCCTTCCTTTCTAGACCAGATTATCCTTGAGGCCTGGTTTTACATCAGAAATCCTCCACCATGTGCCTCTAATTACTTTCATTTCTCTGCTCTGGCCTTTGCTCATTATCTCCTTTTGGAGAAGGCTACACACACACACACACACACACACACACACACACACACACACACACACACAGGAATGAGCTCACTTATACAAACTTACAGGTCCTAAATGGATTTGCTGTCCCCCAAGGGAAGAAATAATCTAGAAATGTGCCCATAAACTCCCATAGCACCATACATTCTGTATATTCCCTTATGGTGGGGAATTGAATGTATTATTTCAGAACAGAGCTTTTATTTTAGGGTTAAGACTCAGGAAAAGATGACTTCTTCAGTCTTGCCTTGCACTGAAAACAGCTGCATGAAGCCTTGATCCAACTGTGTGGATGTCAGCAGGTGGACTTGAGCTCCTAGTGAATATTATCTTTTCATGTAATGTTTCATTAAACAGCTAAGTCCACAAGAGTTCCCAAGATACATAACTCTCAAGAAAAAAAAGGCATGCTTTGCCAAGTACAGAACTATGATTTATGGTAGTAACTGTTACACTTTGAATCTTATTGGGCTTTGTTTTGAAAAATTATTACCACAATGGTTCTGTAGAATTTAGTAGTGAAACCAGCACCATTTGGCACATTTATGACAATAGGGTTCTGGTTTTCTTAACTCCACAGTTACATGTTGGCAACATTTCAAATTCTTGGCACAGATGTTTAAGTGAATATAAAGAAGAAACATGAAAAAAAAAAAAACATCGGGCAGTTTCGAGTATCCACATGTAAGAGCAGTATTCCTAACATGCAGCTAGCATGGACATGGAACCATGAACTTGGTAATAGATGACACGGCAAGCATGAACACTATTTGCAAGGGGCTTTTGGATTTTTTCACTGAGGACACTAACAGTTTTCTAAAAGCATCTCCGATTCATATCTACCAAATGAGACTCAAATTTATTTGTGCCTGGAGACAGGTTAGCTTCTGGAGCCTCCATGGACAAATAGACCCTTTCCCACCACATGACAGTTGGGACTGCATGGCCATACCAACATGTCTCTGGGTTTCATCCTAACAATGCCCAGATTCTGGTTAAAACAACAGCTGTCTTAAAATTCATTTTAAATGAACAAGTGGCAGATCTACTTTCTGAGCTAAGATGTGAAGGGAAAAAGATACCGTGGGATGTAGGGCAAGAAGACTATGCAGAGGCACAAAAAGAACTTACTCCCTGTGGCATGCTCAGTGCTAGCTACTGAGACAAAAACGTCCTCACTGGGCAAAGTGTTGTTCCTCAACCCAGTTTTCCTCCGGGCCCCTTACCCCTGAGTCAGTTGGGTCTACACACACACACACACACACACACACACACACGCACACAACACATGTTGACTAGGGATCCAAGTCTTCCTTACCTCCTCACCACCCCGTCCCCACCAACAAAGTAAAACAAACAAAATCCGTTACTAATGTTTGAAATGCTTTCCTCACTATAGCTCATAATTGAAAAATCTTGAACTGTTCACTTATGAGAGAAAACAGATCAACACTTCAGATCACTCACAAGTGTGGTCCCCGATGGAGGTGGGGGATGAGGGGCGCACGGCTGCTGGGGAGGGTGGGCGGGGCAGGAGAGAGGCAAACACTGTCATGTTCAAAAGTGTTCCCTAACGGCATGGTGAAGATGTCGCTTCACTGGCCCTTCACTGACGACATCAGACAAGCATTGGTAAAGCATGAACATTTATATTTAATTTACATTTTGACAATTTGCACATAAATAACAATGTAAACCAGTACGTAAACATAAGATAGTTTGTTGTTCTAGCAAAGTAAAAAGCCAGTAACTTTGGTCAGTTTTAACTTTGATTAGAGGGAAAAAAAACCCACCGTTGATTGTGCGCTCAACATTCACATGTAAGAGGCCTACGAGGGAAAGTCAAATGGTAAAGAGAATCAAGAAGTCTCAAGCCACGTGGGTCTTGGTAAAAATTCCCACAAATAAGAAAGCACAAAAGGGAAAAGAAGAGAACAAATGAGCAGAACCGAAAGTATTTGGTGTCAATGTCAGTGTGCGATGCTTTGGTTTACCTACAATTAAGGACAGTGTTGGTCCAGCACTGATCCATAAAAAATTGTCAGTTTTGCCACTTAGAGGAACAGATCAGTAAGGCTCTGAGGTTTCCCTGGATTCTCCGAAGTTCGTTCTTTGCTGCTGGTTGACAGTAGTTGCTATCAATAAAAGGCTGAATATAGAAACCAGACTGATTAGTGATGCATCAGTTAGTGAGAAGGAAGGAAAGGAAGAGAGAGAAAAGTTAACAGTGGTAAAGGGAGTAATGGGACTTTATTTCCGTGACTTGGGTGTGACCACATAATCATAATGTGGCAAAACAAAAATAAAGCCATCTTAGACTGCCCTTACTGGTGAAAGACGGTGAATCTCTCCCCCTGGTTTTTATGCAGTCCCCATCTTTGCACCAAGGTTTTGGGGTCCCTTTCAACAGCAAGGAGGTGCCCAAGCTCACCAATGTCTATGATAGTGAGGTCATCAAGTGTTAAGCAAAGCCTCAGAAACTATTTGTTTTTTCTTTTTGCCCTTGGGAAAAGTAGGTTCTTTTACATGGTTTGGCTCACAATTTAAGTGGTTATAAATATATTATATATACACATGGTATAGTGGTATAAATAGATTTATAAATATACATCATTCTTTGCTACACCTTGAATGCTGACATGTAATCTTTGGGCTTAGCAGAGTGAAAGAACGGCACACATTCTTTCTGGAGCGCGCTTGGTTTCTCCTCTAGAGTAGCAAAATCATTAGATAAGACATCACTTCCTGCACTACTGGACACACTCAATGAGGTAATTGTTGTTGAACAGCTTTGCAATGCCCTTTCATCTTTAATTAAATTAACCACAAAATGTAAAAACAAAAAATACTGAGGAAAATCTGAGTTTTACAGAACAAAATACAATTGATGTGTTGGGGATAGGAATGTGCATTGCCTGCTTTTACCCTAAGACAGCAAGAATACCCGTTTTTCGTTTTTTTGTTTTGTTTTGTTTTTAAAGTGTGGCCTGAGCCTATCTACCTCAAATCCTTCCCGGTAGAGCACCATGTTTGTGCAATCTTGACATAACAACAACAAAAAAAACCCCAATAACAAAAACAACACCCAGACTCAAGCCCCCAAACCTCACACATACAAAACCACCTGTGCTTTGGGAACATTTCGTGGTGGTTTTAAACATGGCATTTTGTCTTATTCACATTTTCAGATAATACATTGGGATGCAAAGGTCACGTGACCACTCTGAATGGTCATGTGACTTTGGGGGTGGGGTAACCCTGCTCTTTGGAGAGGAAGACAGGTTGGCAAAGCCTTCTTGTCTCCTTTCTGGTAAATCCATGGTTAGGGGGAAAAGAATCTGAACTATGTACACAAACATACAAGATTCCCTTTCTTGTTTCTTCTACTGAAGTTGTTATTGGGTAATTCTGCACACATTCCCCCCCCCCAGTTATACAATGCTGTTCAAATGACAGATCTTATGAGTTAACACATCAACTGTCTAACTTTGGCAATACCAAACCTCATTTTCAAACCCTTATTATAGAGGGAGGTCAACTGAAGTAATGTATTTGTTTACTAAATCGTAGGGACTCAAACAGATGTGCAGAAATTTTCTACAAAGAATGGCCACAAGACAAAAATATAACATTTATAACTCAAATTACAAGGAATTTTTCCAGTCATTGTAAACTTTTTTAATTATTGCTTTTTGAACGATAAATTGTATAATAAATTATGAAGGATTATCATTGAAAAAATAATTATGGCTAGGCAATAGTCTTAGCAATGGGAAGGCTATGCAAACATATCCACACAAATATTCAAAATACACAGGTTCAAATATATAGATGGGGGTGTAAATAAGTATATATAATATGTATATATATTGTCTTTGCTTCATTTATACCCTGAGATTTCAGTAACTTTGGAGTTCCTTCTTTAATTCCAGAGAGGTGAGGGGAAACCATCTGCCGTCAGGAGAGCTTTGCAGAACTGGAATTATGTACAAGCATTTGCTACAGGCACCCTGACTTGCCAAGTCATAAGTTAAGAAACAAAACAAAACACTTTTTGTTTTCTGAAAATCTTAAGGATCCATTGGTTCAACTGTTTCCTGTTTGACCTTTACAGGCCCCAGAGGTAGTGGGTTGCTGTGAGCCAACTTCATGAGGGATGGGTCTGATGACTCATAAAGGCTACACCCTGAGAGGAGTCCATTCCCCATGTTTCTATGCAAAGACACTTTCAGGCCAGTTTCTTCTTTCTCTTTTCTGACCACAGCCAGAATTTCTTTCTCCACCACAGAGGTGACATCAATGTTGTCCTCCATGTCCTCGAGCCGGTCGGCGTTGTCACTGATGTCAAACTTCTCAATTTCTTCGTTGATCCGGGTCAGATCCTCCAAAGGCATCCCCGTGGCTGGGGCCATGGGACAGTTCCCCTTCAGGTGGACCTTGAGGCTGCAGAGATGGATGTAGCTCTTGTGGCAATGGGCACACTTGTGGGGCCGCTCCCGGGTGTGTAGGCGCTTGTGGAGTTTCAGGTGCACAAACTGGGTGAACTTGGCAGGGCACACCTTGCACTGGTAAGGTTTCTCTCCAGAGTGGAGTCGCAGGTGGGTCTTGAGATTGCTGGTGCTGCTAAATCGCTTGTGGCAAACCTACAGGTGGGGAAGCGGGCAGAGACGGGAGACGGGAAGACCAGAAGATTAAGAGTTGCCAGTGGGAAGGGCAAGCTTACATACCAACGCCCAGCAACCTGTGAGGCGAGAAGCCTCCCCGTGGCACCTCTGGTGTGGCATTAAGCAAACAGGGAAATGTGGGCACAGCACGTGCGGAGGTGTTTACTTCCCCCTGCCATTTTCCACCCACTGGAAGCCGGCCGTGTCATCATCTCTGCTCATCAGCACATACAGGCTTATCAGTCCATGGCCGGGCAGAATTCTTGTGTCGGTTTAATCTATGGGCTACAGGACACAGGGAGACCTTTTCTGAGACATTCTCTACAAAGGTTAAAATTTCTACCAGAAAACACTGCCCACCTGGCATTCGTGTGGCTTCTCTCCCGTGTGTACCAGGTAGTGTTTCTGCAGGTGGGCGAGCTGAGTGAAGCCCTTGTTGCAAGTCTGGCATTTGAAAGGCCGTTCTCCGCTGTGCACTCTGAGGTGGACCTGGAAAGAAGCCACGTGCGTTAGCCCTGCTCTCGGTCGGTGGGGAGACCTCACATTTCTGCTCAAGGACTCAGGCATTTATGGTGCGGACATCTTAAGACAACCATCAAGTTAAATCTTAAACCGAACAAACGGAGCCCCAGTGTTTTCAGAACGCTTCGTTTCGTTTGCGCCAAAGGAACAGAAGTCACAGGCCAGCAGGACTTTAAACTGATCTTCTAGCCCAAACCCCACATTTTCATTATTCTGAAGAAACTCGGCAGAGAGGTGATTAGTCCGAAGTCACAGAGCCAGAAATGGCAAAAGCAAAGGAACCCCGCCACCCCCCACCCACTGCTCCCGGCCCCGAGTCTCACACCGTCGCGAAAGCGCCTCACGCGCTGCGCGGAGCGAGCCACACGCAGGCGCGCACGCGCACAGCGCGGCCCGGGCGCACGGGCAGGGTGGCGGTGTGCGGGCCCGGCGGGAGGCCTACCTTCAGATTTGAGAGCTGGCCGAACGTCTTGGCGCAAACGTTGCATTCATACTTAATCTTGCCATTCTGCTTCTTCAGAGGGTAGGGCAGTGTCTTGTAGCCGGTCATATTTCTTTTGTTTTTAATGAGATTCATGGCTTCGTCACTGCCGGGGGCCGCCAGCGCCGCTGAGGTAGCTTTGGGCTGCACCACGTGCTCCGCCGAGGCGGCCGTGCCGGCCGTGGGCGACCCGCTGGTGGGGCTGCTCGCCCTGTCCTTCATGCTGGCGGCCGCCCCGGGGAGGGAGAAGGCACTGTGCGGCGCCGGGACGAGCACCTCGCGCGCGTGGTCGGGCTGCAGCGGCCTGCGGGCCCCGTCCGAGGGCAGCGAGCTGGGCAGGGAGGCCGGGCTGAGCAGGGGGTGCGGCAAGCCGCCGCCGCCCAGGAGGCTGCCGTAGACGGGGTACAGCCTGGGGAAGAGGCTCAAGTTGCCCACGCCGCCCATGTTGCCCACGGCGCCCAGGCCGTTGCAATTCACGCCGTAGGGGGGCAGAAGGAACTTGGGGTAGTGGGCGTTGTAGGAGGGGATGAAGGCCGGGGGCAGGTGCGGGGCCGGCGCGTAGCCCGGGTAGGAGCCCAAGCCTTCCGGGCCGTAGGGGGCGTTCAAGTAGGCGTACGAGTCCCGGTGGTCTGGAGGGCAGGACGCCAGGGGCGACACCGTGTTCCCGGGGCTGCTGTGCGGGCTGCAGCTTTTGAGGCTTTGGTCGGGGCTGCTTCTCGCCGAGGGGCTCGGGGTCGTGGAGGACGGGATGGGGGAGTGAGTGATGTAGGTCGGCCTCTCCATCCCATAGGCTTTCAAAAAGTCCTCCGGCAGAGGGGCCCGGATGGGGTAAACAACCCGAGGGTAGAAGGGCATTTCGGGGCTCCCGTTTTTTCGGAAGTCGTCTGCCTCCTTTTCTGACGCGAAGGGTGAAATGTTGGAACGGTAGCAGTCCTTTCCTTTGGAGGGATTGGAGTCCAATTTCAGGATTTCTTTCACGCTGTACTCTCTCTTTGGGACGTTCTTGGGGCACAGTTCATTTTTCTCAGTGCTGGGCTGCTTTGGATGGCCCTGGGTTTGTGCTGAAATAAAGAAAGGACGGTTAAATAAATTAACTGAAATATTTAAAAAAAAAAAAAAAAGGACGGTTGCTCAAAGGGTTATAGAGAACTGAAGTGAAATTGTCAAAGCTGCTCTCTCCTTGAGAAAACCTGAGCGCCAGCTGGCCACAAGCGAGACACACCTGGCTTCTCAACGCCCTCTCATTCTAGAGGGCTCGGGGCCACTCACTCAAACGCACCGCTCCATTTCCTTCTGGGCAAAACAGGAACGGTGACAACATCTCGAATCAAGAGCACCGTCTAGATTATTTTGTTTCTACCAGTAAAAACCGTATGGTGGAAAAGTGCTGTTCAAGCTAGAATGGAAGAGCTTCCATTAAAATGGGGTGGAAATAATCCTGGGGTGGGGGTGTCAGAGGTTAATAAAAGTCATTCTGATGCTCACAGTGTACCGAAAGGAAATCAGCACACCCTGCGAACCTAGATGTGAAAGATTAAGTCTCATTTCAAGTAACAAACAGTCATCAGTTTTCGCCTCGATTCTTGTTTAATACGAATTTGATAAAACCCTGTTCAAACTGCTTATGCCAAGTAGATTAGCAACAGGGATGCCACCCCTTCCCCTCGAGTTGCTGACAATACAAGAATGGCACCAAGGCTCTGTCTGGTCTAACCAGGCTCCCAGCAATGCTGTCCCCTGGAATCACAAGGCGTGACATACTCATCTCTGCCAAACCACAACAGGCACTTCCCAAGCCAGTTCAATTACTTAGAGCACCAAAGAAAACAGGCAGCTAAGATGAAAGCATTTATTCTATATTATTACTCCGTAAATACCCTATTTAGGAAGAGCAGCAATGAGGACAGTTCCAGGCTCTCCAGGCCATCACCAGCCCTGCCCCTCCAAACACACGGAACAAACGATCGATGCCTTTGGGAAAACACCAGTCAGAGCAGGGAACACCAAAAAGTCCCCGCTCAGCCTTCCCTGGAAATCAAAAGTAAAACATAACGCTGCTTCGCTGGAGCTCTGGTTATCAGAGGACAATCACTCCAACTGAACAGCTGCCCCATAAGGAGGAGTAGGTTGAAGGCATGAGCCAGCCATGTGTGCGGATGCCTTGGGAGGCAGGGGAGCTCTTGGCCTCAGCATCGGAAGGGGACAGGTTTGTGGGACCATGCTGAAGCCTCTGTAAAAGTATCATTCGTCGTCTCAAAAAAAAAAAAAAAAAGTTTCCATTTGATTTCACTGAGAAAGCACTCCAGGCTTGATACCTGATAGGTCTAGAAATGAACTCTGTGGAAGTCCAGATTCTGAACCCTTCAAATCCATTCTCTGGACTGACAGGCTTGAGGGATTCGATTCCAGTTTGAGAGGCCCTCGGAGAATGTTATCTCCTGCTAGCTGTTATCAGTTACTCCCGGGTGAGCCAGCAGCCCCAGAATAAACACAGCCAGGACACTATCAGGGAAGATGCTGATGGGGGCAGTGATGGAAAGCTTGTTGAGGGAGAGGGATTTCTGAAGCCACTAAACCAAAATAAATAAGCCCTTATCGGGCCAATATCAGTCTTTCAGTGAGGCCCAGCAGGCAGGAAGTTCAAATTGTCACTTTTGTTTTTTAAAGCTGAAATGGTAAAGGAAGAGAGACAACTAAGTTGGGAAACTGATAGGCGAGGCATCTCACAGCCACAGGAAGGAATTTTATGGAGGTGAAAAAGAACAGTCTGGAGGCAGCCGTGTAGGCCCACATTTAAAAAAAAGATGGCACCCTCAATAAAATGTACAGAAACTTCACCATTTTCATGTGGCCAATTACACCTCAATCTCATAATTTTTCCAGTGGCTTCAATACTCTTTTGGTTCTAAAGTTCAACAGATTAAGCCCATAAGCAAGAAGTGCACTGTCCCTCCTATTTAGTCAGGTGTTCTCACTAGGTACCTTAATAATTCGGTTATTAAGTTTAGAAAACAAAGCTAATGACTGGGCCAACAAACAGGAAAGTCAGAATCTATAATTTTCCATGCAAAATACTTAGCACCGGGCCCAGCATATAGTAAATCCCCAATCAACGTTTGGTATCTCTTATGCCTCCATAGAAATAAATTTCTATCTTCCTCCAAAACAATATCCAGAGGGAAACGTTAGCCCCCTAAGATGTTTGAAGGTGGAAGTCATGGAATCTATGTGAAGGTACATTTTAAAAAATCATCCTTCAGCAGCTGAGTAATCAGTAGAGCTGGTGTCATTTCTGACTCTCCCACTCAGCAGCAGCTTGAGTTAACATGAAGAAGAAAATCAAGATCTGTTTTTGTTCTTAAATCTTAAATGGCTGTAGGCGGACGGAGTCATTTCAAGAGTGAACTGCTTCTGAAGGCTCTGAATGGCTTAATTATGCCGACTCACATTTTCGATCTATAATAAGAACCCCCAAGACTACAAGAAAGAACCTAGAAGTTCTGCAGTAGGCAAAACAAAGTCTGTTTTCAACTGAAACTGAGAAAGCAGATTAACATTTAGAAGTCTATAATTTGGTCAACTGTTTTCTAGATGGGTTGGTTAGATACATAGGAAAAAAATAACCAAAAAACCTGGGAGGGGTAAGAGTTAAATTTAATAGTTTCTACTCCTTTTCTTTTGTTTCTTAAAAAAAACGCCAATTTGTGATTTCTGGCTACTTATTATTTTTTAACCTCAGTTTAATTCGAATCTCTTCTCAAAATTCTACCAATTGAACCATCACTGCCATTTTACGTCCTCACAAAGATTCTGGCACAAACCTCTGTTGTGCTCGAAGCATGGAAACCCAACACAACTCATTTGAAGACACAATCTACCTATTAGGCCTGATGAAAGAGTGGAAATTTTCCTGATCAGAGGCTCAATCATCAGTTACCACACCTAAGACAACTGGTTTCACAATCGGCAGCAGGAGTCTTGGCTTAATGTGACTGGTTATTTGTTCACTCTCCTTCTTTACTATGAATACTGGACAAGGAAAGGGCCCCTGAAAATGTTAAGCCACCATTTAGAAAAAATTCTGCATAAATAAAAAGGGATATTTGTGGGAACAAAAGTGTCATTTCACAGTATACATGGAAGTTGCTCTGAACACAGAGGATAAGCACTTGACTCTTAAATATTGTGCAAAGCCTTCGGGGAATAGAAATGTAGGGCCTTTGAAACCACACCAGGTGAAGGATGTAGGTGAAAAAGCTTCTTCGGGGTTGGTGTAAAGTCACTGGGGTGGGTGGCTCCAAATGGAATTACTATTTAAAAAAAAAAACACCAAAAAACAAACAACTAAGGTCTTTCTCTGAATCCACGAATGATGAAGCTCAAGGAACGTAAGGAGACCTTGCCATGCTGAGAAAGTCAAGAGGAAGCAGCATATCTTCCTGTGAGAGGCTCTGCTAGAATATAAGCTGTTTTTTACCACTGGGCCCTGCGCAGTGGGCCTGGCACGTGCAGATGCCAAAACAGTTGAAGGGTTCCTGGGATGCTCAGCGCATACCACAGACTCTTGGGAACTCAGAAGAGATATGAGGGAAAAGAACTGACACCTTTGGTCAGGACCTGATTCACCCCTCATGCTCATGTTGGAAGCCAGCTTGTTTCCAATTATTCCAAGACCTCTTCCTAAAGCTCAAGGGTGCACTGAGAGCCTGTGTGTGTGTGTGTGAGAGAGAGAGAGAGAGGACCACGAATGCAAACTTGAAAGGTGATCCTGAGGGAGATTCATAAGCTTTTATAGTCCCAGCTTTTCAGAAAACTGCAAATACAGTATCGAGATCGTAGGGAGGTCAAGTAAACTAGACAGTGTGGGATAAGCACCAACTAGCTACAGAGTTGGCTTATCCTGACCAGGACAGGTAATGGGTTTGTTAATTGGTCCTAAAGTTGAAGTCAAAATTCTAATTTATGTTAAAATTAACATTCATTCCAAATGTTTCAAAGGTGGAAATGTGAACTAAAACAGTTGAGCCTTCAGATAAAGCAAATAGGACTGCATTATCAACAATTGGTAAATCTGGGTAAAAGGTATCTGGGAATTCTTTGTACTATTTTTGCAACTTTTCCTTAAGTTTAAATCATATCAAAACAAAAAGAAAAATTTCAGAATTTAGACGCCAAGACCTTTACACCACAAGGATCTAATGTTAAAAACTTCCTTAAAACGTAGTAGTCTAACCGAGAACACACAACCATAATTACAACAGATTGGAGTTTTATGGTCATTCTTAAATTGTTCCTAGAGATCACTTGAGAATGACTAAAATGAGGTAGCCCTTTGCAGAGTGGTTATGACAATAACTTCAACTAAATAAAAAAGTATAAGCTATTTAAGGAACTGAGAATTTGTTAAAATAAAGTGATAGGTAGCTACTGTAATAGTGATCAGGAGGTTAGATAAATAGGTTTTTGCCTTAAAGAAGGAAGCTAGGATATAAAATCTTTAGTTATCCACTTAGAATACTATTTTAAAAATTATAGCTGTGAGTTTTTCTAGAAACAATCTGATAAGTTCTACATCAGACCATATGTTGACAACCAAATGTGCATCTCCACAATATTCCAACACAAATTGTAAGCACCAAAAATCACCACAAACAAGGGCTATACCTTGCATACTAGGCATGTCAGGACCAATCCCTTCTATACTCCTACCTGCCCCCTTTAGGAAAGATTAGAATTGGACAAATATTTCTTCCAGTAACTTTCTGAATTAAACATTCAAAATAGCTTTTACTATTTTCATGATCAAGTTTCATAATGGGCAACAGGGACTAAAATAATTTTTTTTTCCCTTTTCCTCGTCCCTTGTTTAAAGTTACCTACTTGGCCCAACAAATGAAGCCATATAATTAAACAACATGTTATTAGCTCTTAGGGGCAGAACTGACATTACTGGCATTTTTTATTTATTTATTTATTTTGTTCTATAATCCACTTACTGAGATTCATCATTGTCAGCTCTCCGGGATAAGGGTAGTGAAGCCTCTCTGCAAAGTCCCGACAATACCACACAAGAAGCTCCTGGTTGGCAGGGATGGGCTTAATGGTGTAGAAGTAGATGTTCATCCCGTTCTGACACGCAGCCAGGTTTTGCTCCCGGGCAGAGTGTGCCGGATTCACATAGCGCATCCAGTTGCTTTTCTCCTCATTAAAGCCATCGATGAAGTGGAGAAGCTCCCCTCTGGAATAGATCTGTCCAAATGAAAAGACAGACGTGTAAAAGAAAGTCAGTCCCAAAGCAATGGAAAGCTACCCCGGCACCTCTAAGAATAAACACAGCAAGGACCGTGTGTGATTTCTCATTCCCTGTTGCCCACTTAGAAAAAGAAAGAAATCGGTTTAGCCAGAGTAGTCTTGAATCAGCAGAAAATCAGGATGGAAACAGGTAAGGCACACTTTGTCAGTTACCTTTTCCATTTCAGTTTTATCATCTTTTCGTGTTTGGGGGAAAATGACAGAAGAATGAAACACCACATTTCATTTAAGGAGCTGCCTCGGACGGATCAAACCACCAGAGAGTATTACTTTTGCTACAGCCGTGAACGGCAAATGGGCGAAGCTACTAACTTTAGTTCCGATTATGCTGACTTTGAATGCTTTGAGTCACTGGGTAGAAGACCAAGCCAACCGAATACGTCAAACTGAGTCTCTCAACTTTTTCTATGGCCTCTGTACTTGCCGTTTCCTACACCCCCGCCCAAGGCTTAAACTATGCAAACATCCTCCACCCCCAAGCCTCCAAGTCCAGAAGTAACACTTGTTCATATGAATACTTGGAACCCTGCCTTTTTGTGGAAACACTGGGTGGGGCAAAGGTGAACTTCACCTGCCATAACAAAGTGAATACCGGGACAGAAGCCAGGATTTGACAGTCGACTAAGAAGTCACTTTTCCTCTTGATAAACATGTTCAGCCTTGCACTTCTCTTTCAAGCAGAAGGAGGGGAGAGGGAACCCTCTTATCTGTAAGGTGGTTGGCTAAAACACCAATTGACAGAGCCATAGGCATGTGTTTTTCGAAAAAGAACAGGAAGAAACTGTGCTCTTCTTTAAAGGCAACGCATAATGAAGAATTCAAAGTTTGCCTCACGGTAATACTACTTCTGGCTAACAGATGCACTCAGGCTATGTTCCGTAAAAAGGCAGAGGTAAGAATAGGAAAAATTAAAACATACATTCTTGCTGAAACTACTTTATAAATACACTCCTCATCCTTCCACAGAAAGTTTCTCTCTCTCCCTCTTTTTAAGGTGTACCACTTTTTCTTCAGACTTCAGAAATTTCCTTATCCCTCTATAATCAATACCTGGTTATCTGCAACTCGTGGTCTTCAAGTAGGAAGGCACTGTTCGTAGCAGAAATTTTGTTCTAACCGGACAGCAGGTATGGCTTTGTTCCTAGTCACATACTGACTATGATAGTCTATAAATCGTGTCTGTATTTCACTCACACGTTATCAGAAACAAAAAGGAACTCTGTCCCTTTAACACGGGCAGTAAACACCAGAATCACTTTCTTTTAAGAGTAACTTCCTGTAAATTGTGAAGGGGGAAATACATGTGGCTTCATCAAAGCAGCTTGTGAGAGCTTTTGCGGTGTGTTTTGTTAAGAGAAAATGGAACAAGGCTGGGTGAATTCTGCTATCAAGAGGGGTTTTCAAGTTTGTTTACTCTGATGTGCAAACTTCCAGGAACATGGGGTTCCATCGTTCTGCACTCTTCGCTGGGCGGAGACTGCTTTCTAAAGCTACGGGTGTGGGATTCCAGTCAGCCTTCCATGGACTACAATTTACTGTATCCTCATTTAAAAACAGAAACGTCCGTGCCATGAAGTCATTCGTACACACACACACACGAAAATAAAATAATGCGTACGTCAAATGAACACTGCTCCTTCTCACCTCGCTACACTGCCATATATTATCAGGAAGATTAAAAATGTGCTGACTCATAGTACAGTTATAAGAAATGTCACTGGTTTCTCAACTTGAACATCCCTGCTCTTCTTTGACTGTGTAATTTGCATGAAACTTTTTCTTTCCTTACAACAGATGTTCATATTCCTGCCAGCAAAATCAGGATACTTTTAACAACATGTGGGGAGTTTTCTCCTACAATATCCTTTGTCTATGAAAGACTGATTCAAATAAATCCTCCCAAGGAAAGCATTTCAGTTACTTGGGGTGAATCTTTAATGAACCAGGGAACTGGGACAGAGATAGGAGGTTCTTAAGTATTTCTTGCCTTTTTAAAAAATGAGCATGCATTAATAAGTCTCATGCTGGATCGTGTTAATTCAGACTTTTGACTCCAAGAATTACACACTTCTGTGGCTCACTTCTGAGAAGACTTTATTGGCAATAAAGGCAAAAATGCACTCACATTTTGCCCATTATAAGTCACAAAGTAAATATATCTTAAGCATGTGTAATTATTAAATAAAAATTGTGAGCACACAATTCTTAGTGAACAATTCTTAGTGCTCTCTCTTGTTTGGAAAATAGTAAAATAAAGTTCTAAAAACACAAAACTTCCTGGATTAAAAAAAAAAAATCCTGTTTCTATGGAACAGCTTCTGAATGATCCCCAAATAGAGGTGTTTTATAAAGATACTTCTCCAAAAGATATAAGCATGGTGGGTAAAAACTGGCCAAAATAAGTATAATCCAGTTTTTGTTGTTACCATGCAGCTGTTTCTTAAAAGAATTCAAATAATGGTTCCCCAGTAGTCATGTACGTTTTATGCAAGGATGTATAAAAAAATTACTTTTAAATTTAGTAAGCATGTCCTTATTTCCTAATTGAGAAAAGTGAATATCCCAGAGAGATCTGTGGGAAGATGGAAAGCAGTCTAATTTTTGTCTCTGTTCCCTTCTAATTCGGGGTCTTTTAATCAAAAGCTCCATCTAAGTAGTTCATCTTTGCGGTCCTTCCTAATCCTAATATTCCAAAGGAAATTATATGGGCCAGACTTTCATGCTCTCACGATTGTAAGCACTTCCCTTATGCTATGGGAGTAAAGTACAAACTGTCAAACCCAACAGTTTTATGATGCAGACGCAAGACCAGTCCCAGTCGTCTCCATTCCCCCAGTGTCATTTTCTACCCATCCTTCCTTAACGGCATTTATTTGCACGCTAATTCATTTACGATTACTCTTCCATTCAATTAAAGTTAACTCAGCAAGAAATCAAGAAGGGGTGAAATCTAAGGCTTGGTGACTCATTACTACTTCCTTGCAGAGAAATGCAAATGAACCTACGCTTGAAGCAAGCAGCAAACTGTTTCCTTTCATCACAAAGCTCTAATGAATTGCAAAAATTAAGATTCACATACAGTCCATATCTCCATCCCTAATCACCTACAGGCTGCATTTCTAGAGCCAAACAATTAACCAGTTTCAATCACATTTGCTTACAACTCCCTGTGTCCACGGGGGCCCTGAAGAGTTGTGGTAAGCCCCAGTACAGGTTGAAAAAGGAAGTGACCCAGCAATTATGGCTCCATTTTTTCCCTTAATTCTTAAGGAGTCTGAAAAATTTTTCCCTACTTACCCGCCAGAAATATTTCCTGTTGGCGTTCTTGGGAACAGTATCATTGGTGTAGATTTCACCTATTAGCGGTCCAAAACGTGTTCCCTTTGGTATGTATTCTTTACTCACCACTCCAATAACCTAAAGGGGATAAAACATGAAATAATTACTTCAACTGTAAAATAGTAACTGAATATTTTATTGAATCGAATTGTCAAGTGGTAATACAACCAACAATGGCAAAACTGTGATACAGAGGGCAGATACCAATGGTGCCAACGTCATTTTAATAGCAAGGTTCATCTTAGGGGGAAATCATCTTTTAAGCTCCCAGATCATAAGCCAATACCCAACCAAGCATTAAAATGGTCTAAAGGATTATTCTCTGGTGACTTTTTCATTATTACTTTTCATACTAGAAGAACAGAGAGGGTAACCATTCTGTTTTGTCTGATTTTAGAATCAGATACTGCAGAATTAGACGGTCAAGATTAAACTATTTCAGCCTGCTCCTAGTTTCTTGTTTCTCCTTCTCCATCAAACCATAAACATAGCATGCTTGAGGGGAATAAAATAGTTTTAACCTCAAAAACCAAAATAGTGCTCTTTGGTTGTTCCACAAAGACCTAAGGAACCAGAAGCAAAACACATTATATTTTTTTTCATTCCAGATGAGGTTTTTCTTTTGTTTTTTTTTCATAGCTTGTAAGTTCTCTTTAATAGAAGAAAGATCTTTCAAGTAACTTTGTTCTGCCCTAGCATCTTCTATTCAACAGTGGTCAAGAGTTGTTCTTTGAAATGGAATTTATACTGAGGAGAGCTGTGGGTTCTAAGATCTGAGGAAATGACCTTCTCAGACTGGATGTGTCACACTAGGGCCTTGCTAAAGAAACATGTTAACTATGCCAGTTCCCCCTTGATCGTAAATTTCTTTAAGGGAGTGAAAAAAAAAAAATCACCAACCACGAATCAGGAAGCAATTCATCACTATTCAAAAGAACTCCTCTGTAAGTAGTCCTCTGCAACATTTCGCAGTTAGTTTTGTGTTGCTTTTTATTCAGTCACTTTTCCATTTTTTTTTTTTTTGGTCCAAAACTGCCTGCCTACAAATTACTTATTGAATACCTTACTGAAATGGACCAAGAGGGGAGGTAAAAGAGATATTTACTTCCAGGTTTTACTAAGCCCGATGACTCCGGAGTAATTGTGTACCTGCCTTAGGTAGGTCCAAATATATGTATCAGTAAATGTGTACAGTGGAATCTCAGATTTTATTTGTGATATACATTGATATGTCAATAAATCTCATCAAAAACTTAAAACCCGTTTAAATGGATATGGAATAAGCACATCTCCATGGTTTTAACAGCCTAATCTTTCTTATGTACATTTCTTATCAGCCAATTATTTTTTTTAACAATTTAGTATTCAATATACAAGCCACTGGAGCATACCCAGACTGGAAAGACAGAAAAAAATAAAGGAAGGAAGGAAGGGAGGAAAGAAAGAAAAAAGAAAGAAAGAAAAGAAAAGAAAAGAAAGAAAAAATTTCCTACACCTAACACAAGTTGAAATGAGGTTGTGAGCTGAAGTCTTATTTTTGGTACTTTATGAATTTCTGGCAGAGAGCTGAAAAAAGCAGATGTTCACCTCATCCTCCTCTGCCTTCATTTACATCTATGTGCCCTTTCAATACAGTTCATCGTTACTGGTATTTGTTGGCAATAAAGCTACTGGGGACAGGAGTAGCTCAGAGCAGTCTTGAGATAAAACTGCGTACTAAAGCTTAAGTAGACTTACTTATGCAGAGACTCGTTATTTACAATACATTATTGAACCTAATTAATTTGAAAAATTCATGGAATTGACTTCTATGACACGCAAATCATTTGGCATTCACATTCGAGTGGTTATTCCATAATATTAAAATGACAAACAGGAAAAACAAATAATGTCATTTGTTGGTGAGCCAATAATTAGCAGTTGATATTTTCAACATATCCACTTTAAAGCAGTAATTTAAAGAAAGGTACTCAACTGGTTCATCAACTTTGTTTTAAATTATAGTCTCTTGCAGACAGTGTCTTGGGAGTCAGAGCCTGATTACCAACAAGTAGCATTACATTGAGGTCGGGTTTTTTTTTCCTTCCAAATTGCTCTTTTTTTTAAACCAGTGGGCCTCTTGGTTCTCATCTATCAATCTTACACTAAGAAAACACCCGAAATTTTCTTATGGCCAAAAAGAAATCAACCAGAATCTTATTTCTACAAAAGAATTTGCAGAAGACATAACCACCCAGCACCTATTTGAGAACAACAATAAGCAAGTCACCTAGGAAGCTATAGGGCAGTACTTGCCATCTATAACCTTACAAATGCAATTAAGCAAGCAAGACAGGAGAACAATTAAAAAGAGGAGGGTCTGTGGTGGAAGAGAAGTCTATGAAAATCCTCAAGCCCCAAACAAATGTAAGAACCTACACTTACTGTGGTGAGCATTTTGTAATTAAAAAACAAAAAAAAACAAAAACAAAAAACAAAGAGCCTCAATATTTGATTATCTTTACAAGTGGGACAGAACCCTATTATTTAAGTTCCATCATACACAGAGCTATCGGGAACACATAAACTCACACAAGTGGATACACAGGGACACAAAATAATAGAATTTCAAGGTTGGAAGGAATTGTATAGCTTAAATACCATCACTATGCATTCCCAGCCCAGCACTTTAGTATAGGATAAGTAACTTCAACTCAAACCCATGTCTGAGACATTATTCAAAGAGGACATATGAGCTGCAATTCTAAGATTACAGTGCTCGGCTACGTAACTGTGGAAGGGGAACAGGAACCGAGGTTGTTTTTAATGGGAAGTGGAAGACCAAGTCCTATTCTCCCTCTTGCCCCAGAAAGATCCAGATGTGAACCTTAGTCAACAACAGCCTATCCCTGGAGCAAACACATGAGACAGAGGAATCTGGTGTGTGCCTCGGATTTCACAGTGCTAAAAAAACTAATTAAGAATGTGTTCACCTAAGCTCAAGAAGGAAACTTCACAGGAACTGACCAGGGTCCTAAAGAATTATTACTAGGGGCAGGCTGCTCTCTGTGTGCCTCCCATAATCCTATCTGGGAGAAGACCCTGGTCTCCACACTTGCTTGCCTCCTCTCCCGCCGCCCCACAAGCTCTTCCACGCAGTGCCTTCTGTTGGAAGCGAGCCCTTCCACCACTTGGGCAGATTCGTCTCTGTCAGTGGCCTCAGTTACAGCACACATCCCGATGTCTAAGGCTTCCAGACAAAAAAAGGGCTTGTTTTTCATTGTATAAAAACGGGAGATTTCACAGCTTAGGATGGGGGGGGGGTGCTGAATTTAAGTCTGATATCAAGGAGAATATGAACTTGGGTTTTTTTTTTTTTAAACAATTCCTCCTTTAGGGAATCTACAAACACACACACATAGCAGTGGGCTTTAAGCAGAAACATTATTCATGTTTAAATGTGGTATGAGCATCCTCACCCCAAATTACATTAAGATGACTTTAATTACTAGCTATCTCTTCCCCTCCCTGAATCCACCCCCCCAATAAAAATGACTTATTGGATTAAAATTCTATTAAATTTTAAAATTCTATTAAAATTCTATTTTGAATACTATTCTATACTAATTCTATTTTGAAGGATATTTGCATTGAGATGACTAGAACTCTGTAGTGGACTAAGACTTCAGCTTGTAATTCACTTCACTTTTTTAAAAAAAGGGAGTGGGATGGATGGAGATGTTTTTGAAAGATTTCCTCCTTAATTATCTTTATATTAAAGGAAACATGGTAATGCCTTGGTACATTGTCTCACAAATAAAAGGCAGTAGGAAGAAGAAGAAATTGCATGTTATAGAGAGATATTTTTTACAGATGGCTTGAGTTAATAATGGACTTCAATCAAAACAGACATTTGGTGAGTCCCCATCATCGGTCTGATGTTTATCACCCCATGACTCTCGTAGGTCAGACTTAGAGCCACCGTGCCTCTTGAATATAAGCAAACTTGATACAGGCTACTGCTTCTAAAATATAACTGTTTAAATTGATCTGTCTGTATTCATGTATTCACAAAAGATTATTTCAGGAAGACAAGGGGAAAATCCCCCCTAAAAGAATAACCCATCAGTTAAAAAAAGTTTTAAAAGTTTTGAATAGTATGTCTATATTTGGTTTGAGTTCTGGAAATAGGAAGTAAGAACAGGCTCATTAAAGGTGCAGAATGATTCTAAACCAAATCTAAAAATGAGGGTCAAGATCAGAAATTTGGTTCGTATGTTTTGTTTTTAAACCAAAAGAAAAAAAAGGTGCTGACACATAGCACAAATTCATAATGAAAAATGGTCTTGTTAAAAAAAAAAAATCCCCAAGTATGTCAGCACAACAGTACACCATGTAACATCTTCTGTTACTTAAATGAAAACATATAAAGAAGGGCAAGATCAACTAGTGAGATAAAAACCCCTTATAGAAAGGCTTTTTTCCCCTCTTTCCATGGCTGGTGGGACTGAAAGAACTAACTGAATAATGTCAATGTAAACATTTCATCCATCCTGAAGGTTTCCATTCAAGAACTGGCTTTCAGGTATCACACCCTCAATGGCTCAATTCCATGCGCCTCTTTCACCCCCGTGAGGGAGCTGTCCTTTCCCAAAGTGCAGAAAGGAAGGAGAAAGAAACAGAAAAATAGGTACAAATTCCAGAGTCAGTGTAAGACAGCATTACACTTGAGTTGGCTTCCTGGTTGCTTTGATGATTAGGAACTGGAGATGTGTTATTCAAGTGTTTCAGTTAAATAAAATATGGGAAAATAGAACAGGAGGACCCTGATCTCTTATTAGGTTAGTTTTGAAGGACCCTCTTCAGGGTTACAAGAACATACTGAAATAGGAAGTTCCACGTTCAGAGGAAAAAAAAAACAAAAACCAAACGAGCTTAATAAAGGATCGGTCTGCAAGATGTAAAGACGATAAATAAAACCACAGTGACACCAAGAGGGGCCAGTGTAGCATAATCAAGAAGCACTGGCTGGGGAAGTCAAAAGAAATTTGCTCCTAGTCCTGGCTCAGGCTTCTCACTACACATCTTGGATAAGTGACTATCTTTCTAAACCTCGGACTAATGATCTGAGGGCATTCCTTTATTTAGCTATGATTTTAAGTAGAATGATGGAAATCGAAAAACAAGCTAAGAGCTGAACAGAAAATAAGAACATTATAGAATGAAAAGGCAAAGATGACCCACAGATTAGAGGTCTTTATTTCAGTCCACTGGGCAGGACAGTGCAACACGGCACAAATGAACCCTGGGAACAGACCACTATTTTGGTCAAATATGATATGGAAAAAAACACACGACACCTTCTAAAGCCACAGCTAGAACCTTAAATAGCCAAACAAATCCTACATTGTTTCCACAGGCCACGTTATCATGAGGCTTTCTATTGGAAAGAGTGTTACTCTCAGAAGGAGGTATAATTAAGGCCGACCTCTGGGGTTAAATTTTTAGTTAACGTTCATGTACAACTACAATTTAAATTTTGGTTTTTATAAAATCTGCCTCTATTCTTCCAGCAGGGGAAAAAAAAAGGGTAAGCTTAATGAAACTCAAAGCAGAGCTGCTCTATTTAATTTTAGACAGCTGTGTCTCCCCCTCACCAAAAACACTGAGCTCAGACACACAAACAGGAAAGAGACAAAGTATTTCCCAAACAACAGGCTCCCCCGACTCCTTCAAATACTGTTCCTTAGGGAAGGAGGAAAAGTGATCTGACATGGCTCTAATGAATAGTCCCAGCATCAAGTCATGGATTCCTACAGCAAGGAATCACTTCTTTCTGAAGGCAGCGACAGAAAGGACAGTGACCTATGGTAGTCCTGGTGGTGGGAAGTCTGTTGAGGGGTCAATTCCCTCAACTCAGCTCCGCTGCAGAGACCAGTAGGAACCACTGCAGTAGCTGAATTCTCAAAACAAGAGGTGGTTCTGCAAGTTATTTCACAGCTAAACATCACGCCTAGCTATAATCGTTATATAAAAGGGTAAACACAAACCCTTTGCTCATTCCAAGTTTGGGTTTCCAGCCCCTTTGAAACAACAAAGAGTGTACCCACTTCAGAGGCCAATAAGGAATCAGCCTGCCAGCCCAGCCAGAGCAAAGGAGCTGCGGCAGATAAACAGTGGTTAGCTCTGAAGTCATCCGGACCGAGGACACTTTTACACGAACCTCTTCTTGGTTTATACCATCACTTCAGTTCATAAACACGCCAAGGTTTTGAGAACAATTTTAGAAACCCAGCTAATAAAGCTGGCTCATTAAAAAGAATAAAGCCATCTAATGACCAAAAGGAGACAAAGGAAACATGAAAAACTTTTTTTCTAAGAAAGTGTTCTCCCTCAAAAGCTACGGTACACCTGGAGGACCAGGGTCAGCGAGTCCAGGGCGGACAGTGGCTTTCTCGAAGGTTGTTGACAATTTTGCCCACCTTGTGCTGCCGTTGGGCTTTGTCAAGATGTGTCAACTTGCCAAAAGATTTAACTGTTTGCTAATTAGTATGGAACAGTGGAGGGCTGGAGGAAATGAGAAGGACAGACTTAGGGAAAGAGAAAGCAATGAAAGAAGTGAATTAAGTAAATCAATTATTTACTGATACTTACAGATTCTCACAGAAATACGAGGCCACAAGGGCAAGTGGTAGGGAGATTGGACGTCAGGTGCCAATCTTCTTCAGCAAGAAACCAGAGGCTTACCTCTTTGCTGTTTGTGGCATATTTGAAAAGCAGATTCCTTGGGAGGGATGCCTCTGCCTGAACTGAAGTCCCTCCGTCGGCGCTGCAATCCCAGGGGTGGTCGTTCACAATATATGTACACTTCTCTTCGAACTCAGCTTCTGTCCACAGAGTCATATCTGCGTCCTCCATGTCCATTTTCATGGTCCCGTCGGTCAACCCTTGAAACCTCACAGCGCTGGAGCTACACTTCGGGGCAGCCTGGAAGAGAAGGGAAAAGGCCTTAATCCGCATTGTCCTGTGGCTCCGTCCTAGAGGCTATGACTAATACAGTAGTCTCAAGACTTTAAAAGCAGATGCAGAGTGCTTGGTACAGTTGAGTAAGAGCCAAAAAGCTGTATAAAGAAGACTGCCTTGAAGAAGCAAGGTTTTAAAATGCTACTCTTACTTAGCTCTTAAAAAAGAAAGACAAGACTGTGGCAAACTCACTGGAGGGGGGAGGGAAGAAAAAAAAAGGAAGAAAGAAAGAAAAGAAGCACCTCCGAACAATCCCTGGCTTTACCTCTCACAGCAGAAGAATGCTGTGGGCTCTCAGTTCTATGTCCCAGAACTCCTGGGGTCATGGCCGCCAGACCCTCAGCGCTGTGGAAAAGCTGCCTCAGAAAAGTGTCACAAACAAGGAGAGGAAGAGGAAGGAGCTCTGTCTGCCTCTGAATGAAGCTAAAAATGGAAAGCGCGTGTGGGGCAGGAGCGGAACCCAGCCGGCCTTTTCCAAATGGGGAAGACTGAACTTTCCCACCAGCTCCCAACGCAAAACAACTTTCAAAACAACTCGCCGCCCCCCCCCCCCCCCGCTCTGCTGCGCGCTCCCTTTCATCCTCTCCCATGGAAGACTGAAAGGGTTGCATCCTGCCAGCATCACTGAGCTGCAGCTTTCCAGAAATGGTCTGGGAGCACAAGAAAAAGTGGAGGAAAAATGGGCGAAGGGGGAAAACTCCTGGCACTTTCCTTTGACTGGTGGGCATCTCACACCAAATTGAAAAAGCAAAAACAAAGTATAAAACTGTTCAATAGCATTCCCTGGAGAGAATTCCTTTAGGAGCCCTCAGCTACAAATAGCACTTTCCATTTAAATCTGAAAGTGTACGAATTCCCAGAAGTCACTGATGTGCTTCAGTTTACTGTAACTAAAGTTATAACAAATATAGAAGACTCAGAGGACAGGCTCTTGCTTCCACTTGTAAACTGATAAGGATATTCCCGCAACCCCCCCCCCCCCCCAACACACTCAGGAAAAGTGCTTTCCAAAGAGAAAAAAAGGTAAACAAGTTCTGCAATGCTTTTCCCTACAATGTTTGATCAAAAGTAGGAACATGGGTAGCATTTCCATGTAAGAACGTGTCCTCCTTAGAATGTAAACACAAGTGGAAAGTCCTTCAAAGTGGCTTTCACATTCTTCTTTCTTCCCTAAATACGATGCTCTTTTAAAAAGTCAGATGCAAAGTTGTCTTTCCTGAGTCACGATTTAGACAAACTTGTTTTTATTTAGTTGCAACATGTACAGTCATGATGCCAAATAAATGTTAAAATAAACCAAAATTTACAAAATTAACCCAACCCGGAGAAGTCACTTTGACGGGGATGGGCAGGAGCCACTACCGAAATTTCAATGAATCGACAATTATGCCTCGAACTGAAAGGGTTAATGATTCATAAGGAAAAAGTCTTATAAATGTTTGACAGTTCTAAGAGCGCTAAAGCAGAAGCTGTTCTGGTTTCTACTGCGACTACGCCAACAACAACAATAATTTCTGATCAATTTCAGAATTAAAAACAAGATCAAGTTCCTTACCAAGGTCGTACCCACACGCTTTTCCAAGCAAATATCCAACATCTGAGATAAGTGTCGCTCATCTCTATCTACACAGTCCACATTTCCTCCGCGTCCCCTCGCGGGCTGAGGACTGACGCGCACCTCGGCCGTCCCTCCTGTTCTACGGCCGCCCCGGCGTCCGCGTCCCGGCTCTCCGTGGCGGACAGGTGCTGCGCGCTGCTCTGCCTCTCCGCAGCACTGGAGGGCTGAGTGTCACCGCAGCACTTTCAGTCTGTGTTAACCAGACCGGAGGCTCCTTTCCCCTCCCTGCTGCAGATTTCCCATTCGTCTGATTCACTCCCACCAGCTGCTGAAGGGGGCGTGGCCACACCTGGACTCGCCGGAGCCGCGCTGAGAGCTCAGCCCAGGGCTTTCCCCCAGATCGCGAGCCGCCGAGAGCTTCCTCTCTTCGCATGTGAATTTCAACATTTACTTGGAATCTTCTTACTTCCCTTTGAAAGCACTTAACCTCAACGTTTACTCAGGCTGTATTGTATTCTAAATACTCAGCCCGCCCTCCTTCCTGCTGAGGCTTTCGAAGGGGGCGCACATTCCTTAAATTAAGGGAAACCTAAAAATTACCTAAAAATCTTGTAGTTCCTCGGCTCCATCCACACTTTAAAGAATATACAAAATGTACCTGAAAAGAGCGTGCGGAATTATTTTTGCACTTCATGTAATAAAATGTAGCTGTCTAATCCTCCAGCTATAGCCCATGAAATGCACATCCCCCCCCCCCCCCGCCAAACTTGTCAGCTTCCATGTCTCCTGCTAACTGAAACACATTCAGATTTGGTAGAACTAGCTTCCCTCTTTCAACCATTTAATAAATAAGGAAATAGGGAAGAGTTATAAATCCTACAGATTAAAAGTCTTTGCCTTTGCTCCCCTCCCCAAACCCACAGCCGGACTTCCGACGAGGAGCGTGTGTGTAAGCAAAGTGTAGAACATTCATCGTTTCACAGTTAAAGAGAATGGTGAACTGATCACTGCAAGTGGAGGGCAGACGGAGGCAGTAATTAGTGGGGCTCGTTCTACGCCCTGTCCGGCTTTTCCTCCAGCCCCAGTCAGTCCTCTGCTGAAGGAAGGACATCCTGTGATGATGGCATACAATGTCCTGTTTGTTTATTATTAAGAGCGTGGACCTTGCATTCCTGCTTCTCATTACAAAACAAACCAGATGCTTTACTTCCTTCAATGGTCTTGTGCCTTCAGCAAGGAATCCTCTAATTCAGAGAAACAATGATGCAAAGGGTCCATTTATAGCAGGCACCCCATTACAATTACTGTTTAGATCACTGAAACAAAGTCTCCCACTTTTCCTGCTTGCCTCATAGAGGTGGTTGTTTTTGAAATCCTCTCTCCTTCAACCTTAGGCTGCAATGTCTTTTCCAACATTTTAAATACACGTGTGCATACACACCCACGTCCCAACACACACACCCCCACATACACACACCCAGTCCCGACCTAAACCTAATGATACCAACTTAGTCATACAATGAAGTGGACATTTGAGTATTTGTTTACAGGAAGAAACAAAACAAAGCAAAACAAAAGCCCAACTCGATTATCTTTAGCATTTCTTTTCTCTCTTTTAGGAAACTGGTCTAGAATTTTTTTTCTTTTAGGAAACTTTTCTAGAATTTGGGGAGGGGGTGGGAGGCAACGACTATTTGCCAGGAAGTGGTTTTTGCGTATAAAGTCCTTCCACAATCTCTGTAGTACAGAACAATTACATTCCCACTAGGGGACATAAGTAACACACACTCCCCCCCGCTTGGCGGCCTGGCGGCTGTTATTCCACGTTACGCCAGAGGGGACGCTAGCAGCAAGAGGAAACAGGACTTTGAATCGGCAGATGTGCTCAGATGTGCTAAACTGAATGAACAATTCCTAAGAGTTCTCAGAAAGCTCCAAGATGATAATTAAACAAGAGAAATTCAGCCTTCTTGAGAGGGTTTATTAACTGATGCTGAGTCAGCGCCACAATGGACAGAAAAACAATGTAGTCATACTGAAGGCTGGCCTGCTGTTACGGCAGTCTCGCCTGCAGATGTTAGAGTATTTCACTTCCCTCTTAGAATCAAACTCTGTTCTTGGGCCACATACACCATGCAAGTGCTGGTGAGTCAACCATGGTGGAGTAAGGGAATAGGCAAAAAGTTGGATATTTGAGGGGGGAAGAGGCTATTTTAAGCCAAATATTTACTTTAATGACTGGAAGATGCCAGTGAATCAACTCGCTGTTAATTAATATCAGCCTGCACTCACCTTCAGAGGTGGTGAAATGGGCTTGAGTCTAGGGGAGGACGCAAACTTCAAATACCAGTGTGGGGCTTAGCCAGGCAACCCTAAAATTAGTTCCAGGTGTTCCAGCTGAGCTGGAGAAGGCCACGAGTGGAGCTTTAAGGAAAGTCAGTTTTGGAAACACAGTGTTAGACTAGAAAATCCTTCAAATGTTTTCTTCTTGTCTAAAATAGTACCCCAATGTTCGCCCCATCAAACCATTTCTATTGCAATGATCACAGTCAAGGACAGGCAATAATATAATTAAAACCCAAAGAGGCAAAAAAAAAAAAAGAAGAAGAAGAAGAAGAAGAAGGAATAAAGGAAGCATGTCCCATCGGAACAAGCATGCTCCTATAGTCATATTTAGGTATGGTCCAGCACAAAAATGTTAAGTGGGCAGAAGAGGGGTGACCCCTGAGCTTCATCCACCCCCTTCTAGAAGTCCGAGTACCACATTTGGAATACTGACTAAAGCAGGGAGATGTTGGTATTGGTACAGTTCTGCAGACAGAGCTATCTAAGGCTGCCACGGTCTGGAATTTTAAGTCTTAAAATGTTTGTTTATAAATAATAACTTGACGCATTTTTAGTCACTCCATTATTTCCCTCCCTGTTAGAACACCAAAACAAAACAAAACACCCCTCAGTTACTTTTATTAATCAGCATTTGTTGTGAGGCAGATTTCTCTTGTTAAGAGTGTTCACATGGGACACCTGGGTGGCTCAGTCGGTTAAGCATCCGCCTTTGGCTCAGGTTATGATCCCAGGGTCCTGGGATGGAGCCCTAGTTGGGCTCCTTGCTCAGCGGGAAGCTTGCTTCTCCCTCTCCCTCTGCCCCCCCCCCGCTCTTGTGCGTGCTCTCTCTCTCTCTCAAATAAATAAATAAAATCTTTAAAAAAAAAATGTTCACAATGGCAGCCAATCATAAATGATCCAGATAGCTCTGCTCTCAGAAACCACCATCTATTCCCTTTGATGGTCTCATCGCAACGGCTCAACAAGCCCCTGTTACTCAGTCTGGGCTACTGGGCTTGGCCTAGTCCTGGGGGGGTGGGGGCAGTTTAGGAATTACAATGTAGGTGGCTAGAGGACTGTATGGGGAAGAAGATACGGTAGAATGAAGGGAAACAGTACCAAATCTGGAGATTTGACTCCGGGGGGGGGGGGGGGGGGATTTCTTCCTAAAGAAAGTAAAAAAATGGGATGAAATGTGCCCAAGATGAAACATGTTTTCATTTTCTAATTCAGCTCCTGCTATACCCAAACAAGGTCAATGACAGACTAACCACATCAAGAGAACACCCCCCCACCCTCTTCTCCCCACTCCCTACCCACCCACCCACCCTCACCCCCCACACCCATTTCCCACTTCCTGTAAGTTAGGCATCTTCATGCTGGTAAACATTTGGGGACCAACTGCAAGACTGAGCTCTAAAAGAGGGGCGCCACGGCTTTGAAGCCCTCCCACATGTCTCAAAGCCACGCTGAGAACTAGAGGGACACTTGGTTTTTAAACTCTAACAGCCTTTTCAACTCAGTTCACTGGGCTCAGCTTTCTGGCTGCCTTCCTTTTGTAAAGCCGGACAAGAAGAGCAAGTATGTGTATGAGTGAGAGAGAATGTATGTATGACACATGCTATGTTACAATGCAGCGTGTGTGTGTCATTGGTATGATATGTGTATGATATGTTTCAATGATGTGTTGCATCAATTTAAAAATAGCACAAGCCTTCCTTCTTATGACAGGGCTCGCCGCCCCAACTCTTTGGACAAACATACTCAAGGCCTAAACCTTGGGCCAGGGATCCTGGGAGGCTGTGGATGTTTTGAAATGAGGTCAGTGTTTTGACTTCCTAAATAAGGGAAACAAAAATTAAGTAAATTAAAGAACCAAAGTCAAGCTCCTGGCCCCCAGTAGAAATAAAAATCTGGTAAGTGCCATCTAGAGGACCTCATAAAACCCACACAATGTCTGAGGTCTCAGTATTTACAAAACCACCTGTGTATCAGCACACCTAAGTGTCTCTTTCGCACTGCTTTCAGACAGACGGTTGTGTTCTTATCACATCATTCATCTATTTTTAAATTATTCATTGAGTTTGACATCCACCAACTTAATAAATAAGCAATTATAATCTTTTCCATATGATGTGTGGAAACCAATGTAGGTTTCTAACATTAGTTTTTATTCCTAATTATGTTTTTATTTTAGGGAATATTCAGACAAGAAAGGGACTTAAACTTCTGAAAAGGCTGCAAGGAAGGTCATTGGAAAAGATCCTCTCTGAACCCAGAAAACGTTTCAAAATCTTATATTTGGTGGGGAAAGGGAATAAAACGAAGCTAACAGAAGGCAAAAGATGAAGTGTAAAGTAAGGGAGGGTGTACAATCTGCAGCTCAGCTTTCTCTAACCTCTTCTCTTTGCTTAGGGAAAAGAGTAGCTTCCACACAAGAGAAGAAAGACCACAGACCAATGTTTGCTTCTCTCACCTTACTGTGGGTGGAGGTGCCACACTGCAAGGGGAGGGCCCACGGTGGAAATAAAAAGAAAAGTTGTAGATAGGAATGGTTTTCTAGAGGGAGAGGGAGGTGCGGGGGAGTGAGGTGAAGGAACCGCAGGGGCGAGGCCGGGAGCGCCAGCGTGGGCACAGCAGTCCCCAGGGAAGAAGAAAAGTGTCCCCTGGTTAGGCCTGCCACAGTGTGCTTCCCTGAAGCCACGCAATGTTAAACCAACGGTCGAAGCAAAATGACTTCTTAAGAATGGGACTGACAATTTCTGCTCATCCTTTCTAAGGAAACATTCGAGATTGGAGAGGCTTGATTTTTATGTTCCAGGATGAGGTGTGAGAGAAGAGAGAGAATTATAAAGGTTAATAGTGGAATCATTTGAACTCCCAACCGCAGACAGAAAAGGGGGAGGGGGGAAGGTAGGACCCTTGTAATTCATTTATAGTAAGAGCCCCCCCCCCCCAACTCCAGTTCTGCACCAAAGGGAATTTAGTATGTGGCCTGAGTTGAGGACCACAGATCCAGCCAACACCTAATTTCCTGCTGAGGAAACCGAGGGCCAGAGGTCAGGAAGCAGAAAAGGTCACCTCTCCTAGCCCTCGTTCTGATGCTTGGATCTTACGGCTAACTGAGCCTGGTAGATGCCAGCCCAGGGACATGGCCCACTGCTCAGGCGGGGTGCAAAACCAGACTTGGCTCTCTGGATTCCCAGCCAGGTGGCCAAAGTTCTATAGTGAATCCTCAAATATTATTGGGCACCTGCTGGGTCCAAGGTACAGTTGGCCAAGAAAGTGGGGGTGGGACTGGGAGGAAGGGATGCACCTACTGTAGAAACTTTTCAGTGTTTAACTGGTGGTGACATTAAACCAACCTCATTCTGTGTGTGGGTTTGGAGGATGGTTGGCTTGATCCCATAAATGCCTTTTTCTCCATCTTTAATAGGCACTTTATCTTTTGAAAAACTCTCTAATGTTGACTCAGAATAAGCTAGGAAACCTCCAGTAACCAGAAGATAGTATGGAGATTCTAAAGCTACCATCCCTGGTTTATCTGGTCTCCACTTATGGCCTATTGTTTCCTGCAAGCACACACAGGAAGCTGGAGCAGAGGGGTTTAAGGTTCAATAGGTATCTTCCCCCTTAAGGTGTGCCCCTGGGGACAGAAGGGCAACACTGCATTACCCTAGAATAGGACCAATCACAGAGAAAGCAACAGCTCGGGTGTTTTTCAGGCTGGCTTTCCTACAGTTCCTTTTAAAAGAACAGGCACTGTCTTTAGGAGAGATAATCCCACAATGGAGGTCCATTAAAAGTATTAGGATGTAGACTACCACCATGATCCTCGGGAGGAGAGCTCTGTCCCGACAATAGACAATTAAAGCTGATAAATCCAAGCTACTTGTTGCTGTTCTAATTCCTCCTAATTGTATGCTACTTGTCCCCAGCTCCTGCATTCAGGGATGAAGCACGCTACTCTAATCTCCAAAATACCTGACCTACTTCCTACAGGATCTTTTCAGCACTCTTTTCTTCCCATCTGGACCCCTTTTCCTCTTCTATTTTCCTCCCCCCCCCTTCCTTAAGAGCCTGAGGGGAGGAGAAGGAAGGGTGTTGGCAGAGAGGGGGAGTGGAACAGAAGGCTGCATCCAACCCATTAACTAACTCTGGGGCCTCAGACAGTTTACTAATCGGTAACAGCTAATCATGCTCACGGGCACACCAGTGACAAAACCGCACTTGGCATCAGGCTCAACAAGTGGCAAGGGGCACACTTTGGATCCAACTGTTAGATCACTGTTAGCTGCCAAATCTGTGTGTGCTTATGCGTGCGGAGTGTATGCCTCAGTGATTCTATTTGTAGCCGCCTCACTAATTATGCTGCCACCACCAGCTACTCAGAGCAAGGCATTCATTCTCCCAAAGCATATAATTCTATCTAAACAACAGAGCTCTAAATGCCAGTTTGGTGCCTGCCTGCATGTGTGTGCTCTCCTTGCAGAATCTTTCCAGAATCTACAAAAGGAGCAAAATTGTCTTTGCAAGTCAATTTTGGCCTCCGGGGTATACTTTTTAATGTTCAAAAATCTTTATAGAGCCACCTCTCCAAACCCTTCCCCGCTCAGTAGCAGAAAGGGTCTGTAGTAATCTATCCTTAAAAATATTACGGCTTTGGAATTAACAGTATTTCCAACAATCAACAATAATGTGTTGTTGGTTGTTTTTAAAAGAAATCCTTATATTTCAGATACACATCCTGAAATATTTATGGATGAAATTACACGCTTTCTGAATTTGCTTCAAAATCATGAGGGGTGAAGTTGCGGCAGAGACGAAAACCTAGTTCTTGAGTTGATAATTGTTGAACTGCGTCATAAGGGTGCATTATACCACTGTCTTCAGTATTAAAATTTTTTTTGTAATAAAAAGGTTAAAAAATAAAATTCTAAGTTCTGCCTGACCCACTCAAGTGTCTCATGCTGTTTAACTCAAGTTTACCACCTTTCAGTAGTGTGAATAAGTGTTAAATTGAGAAGCACTCGTCTATAATGAAGAAGGCACCGAGCTCCTGTCCTGCCCCTGTCAAAAGAAGCAAACTCCGGGATCACAATCATTTTGGGGGATGTGGTTTTTCAGTGCTGGGCAGATACAGGGCGTTTCCAGGACCATACCTTCAGCATCAGAGGTATGACAACAGCCACCACAAAGTCTGATTTTGCCCCAGGCTCATAAAATTGAAAACTGTCTCATCTGTTGCAATTTTACAGTGACCATACCAGGAAATGGGCTGAAACCATATGTGTTACAGGAGGTATACCTCCTCACAAACATCTGAACTGGTCCCTGAATAAAGCACCCTCTGCTAGACAGAGGGAGTAGGAAGGGAATATGGCAGAGACCTTGCTTTTTCTCCGCAGTAGTCAGAGCCAGCTGCCAGCAGCCCCCAGCAGGGCTGCTCAGCTGATAAACTGTGTCAAACCCAAACCATTTGTCAGCTCCAAAGAGAGGGGGAAAGGCTGAAAGATGGACTCAGGAAGCAGATTTATCTGGCACAATACATTAACTAGTATAAATACCAGTGGAAAAAAGTAAACACATTTACCCGCAAGAAAGGACCAATCACAGGTCCCTCACTGCTTAACTCAATGTCCAAAACCCAAGGCTTTTCACTCATCGGACAAATGACACTGATTCATCTTGGTGTTCTACCCTGGATATATTTAAACAAATCAAAAGTTTTATTTCTCTACTGACTTCTATTTCATTAACGACTAGTTTACACTAACATAAAAACTTTCTGCGGGACGAAAGAAAAGTTTTCAAGAGATGCTGTTCTTCCGTTTCTTAGGAGAGAAGGTTTTCCAAAATGCCAGTAGGAATGAAAACACAGTGTGAGAAATTCTTCTTTGAATTGTCATGCATATGAAGCTTACACATTCATTCATATGATTTTGGACCTTCTTTGAAACATTTTTAATTTCAGAAGTCCCAACCAGCAAAGACCAGCATGATGGTCAATATACAATACTGGGTTATTGAAGTTCATGCTTTGCTAAGAGATGCTGGAAGATGGTCACAGTGCTAGGCGTGGCCGCGGGCACCTGGCTTCCAGTCCAGGCTCTGTCTCCAGGCTCTTTTTCCTGGTGTGTCCCCCTTTCCTCTCATGCTCTACTAGAGAACCCGTGCACCCCAATGAGGATCCGTCTCTGCAGTCTGCTACTTAGTGGAACTGTGAACAATCCCAGGCATCTTTGAAAACCCAGCACTCAGCGCAGTGCCTGGCTTGTATTAGATGGTTGATTAATGTGCGATGAATGAACAGATTAAAAATAGTTCTTCCGTCCCACCTGTGAATGAGGCATTACATAGGCTCTGGAGATACTTTCTCTTTTCCTAGAGAAAATGTATACTGCTGCTCAACACTTGTTCAGAGAACTTAAAAAAAAAAAGTTCCCAGGTAGAAGCCACAGTCCTAAAAATGTGCATATTTATGTGGGAAGGGAGGAAACTACCTCTAACAATTGCACTTGAAAATCAGTTCACGCACAAAAACAAACATAACAGTTTTCCAAGTGGAAGTGATTTACATAGTTCTTGAGGAGTCTGCTTTTGTCCAGTCTCCTCCATGTGCACATCCCAGTACTGGACCTCTTCCTAAAATTTTCCCCTGCTGGTCTTTGGGCCTTCCTCCCCTACACAGCCACTCCACCCCACAGTAATTAAATTTAACAAGAGCAATTAACAAAACAAACTCCATGCTGCTTAGTGGGCTGATAATTCTGATTGCAAAATTGTTTTAGGATGTGCAAAGCAGTTGAAAACAAAGATAAATAAGTTATGCAACCATTTGCATATAATCCATGTGTGTATAGGAGACACAGTTCCATGTCTTAAGTAATGCCGTCGAAAATTACCATTACATTTCAGCTATATTTTACCAAGCAGGAGGCCTTCTTCATATAATATTAATTCAGATCTAATGAATCTAATTTGGATTATTTTCCCAGTGTTAGAGTTTTAAATGATTGAGACAAATGCCTCATTTTTTCTACTAATAAATAAATAGAATTTCAGTGTTTTTCAAATGGAAGATCGATGTAAATGTAATACCAACTAATTTCCTGAATACCTTTTACAAAAATACGATTTCAAGTCTAATTTTGACATAGGCACTATTATCGTAGATTTTTTCTGTACACTAAAAAAAATGTAGCACAATTCCAAGGCTTTGCTTATTCTTCGATGCTAGTGCCACATAAGATTTCAAGCATATATTTGGAATTTTATATACTTTAATTTTACCTGTAGTGATTTTTATGACAGTCTTATACCAACTTCCTGGACTTGGGGAATAAGAACATGGTGATGAAGGAAAAATAAGTTTCCTGCAACTATACCTGAAAAGGAAAAGCCTACATGCAATAAAAAAAGTATGATCTTTCCATTTCTGATGAGCATCTGACAGTAGTAAGATTCTCAGTGTGTTAAAACTGCGATAATACCACATGAAAACAAACACTTCTGAGAGAAAAGACTTAGAGCCAGGGACATGTAATGGTTAATAAAGGCTATATATAAGCTTGCCACTGTTAGTTAGTATTATGTCTTTATTCTGAATGACATTGATCACTGGAAATAAAAATCCAATTGTCTCAAAATGTATAGAGCTGGTGAAGAGCCAGAGTGAAAACCATGGCTAGAATATTATTTTAGCTTCTAGAAATCTAATATAGTCTAGGAAATGAGAAGTTCTGAAAATTGTTTGCTTTAGAAATGAAGCCACTGAAGGATTCCTTTAAATAGCAAACTGCTTTAAAAAATATGGCTCAATTTATAAAAATTTGATATTGGAAAAAATTTCTGTGTTGATATATTAAGAGATATTGATACAAACCAAGTTCTGTTCTGATCAAAATTAGCTTGTTAAGGTCAAAATTACCTTTCTTTTGTTTGTTCATTTTTCTTTCCAATTTGGTCAATAGTCAGTACAGTTGATGCTTTTTTTTTTAATTTTTTAAGGATTTTATTTATTTATTTGAGAAAGAGAGAAAGAGAGTGAGAGCACAAGTTAGGGGGATGAGCACAGGGAGAGGGAGAAGCAAGCTCCCCACCGAGCAGGCAGCCAGACGTGGGGCTCCATCCCAGGACCCTGAGATCATGACCTGAGCTGCAGGCAGACGCTTAATCGACTGAGCTACCCAGGTACCCCCAGTTAATGCTTTCTTAGTCAATGCAACTGGGACTAAATTTAACAAATTATACAAACAGGTAAATAAGACTTATAAAAATGGTAAATCCTAATCTTAAATATTGTATTTGAAACTTACTATATATCAATGCATGTCAACTTCTCTGTCTTTGATGCAGGGCCAAGTCCTCTGAGAATGAATCTCTTCCTTCTTCAAAGTCCAGTGTCTTTTCTGCATAAACCCTCCCATAATATACTGCCTCTCAGTCCAAGTAACCTGAGTGCAAAAATCTCCTAGATTTATTTATTTCCCACCCCTCCAATATTTTATTATTGGCTCACCCACATCTATTTCAATTACAGAATTTTTCAACTACTATTTATCATCTTTCCACAAAATTCTGCTTGGTTTTAATGGAGTCAACTCTTAATACTTATATTTCATTGGTTTATATAATATTTAATTACATTACATAATTACAACTAGCATCATCAAGTTCAGGAACAAACACAAACAACTTTTGCTACGTATACAAATCAGAAAATATAAAGCAGAAATGTTCAGAAATACTAGAGAGAAACCAGCTAGAGAGACTTGGGGTTATAAAGTCAGTGTGTTATACAGAGGACAAGAAGAATATAAAAACACACAGCAAGTTGGTTTAATGAGGTTAGTTAAGCATTTCTAGGTGGTCAGCCAGTAACTGAATTCTTCTAAATTACCCTACTTGGGTTAATAAATTGCTTTGAAGCAGCTGATAATGTAAGAACCAAGATGAGCTGTGATATTAAAATATTCAATTTTTTCTTTTTGTCCACATTTCTTCTAAACTACAAAAAGTGATTTTTAATAGCTAGTAAACTTGAAATATTGACTCCATAAAATAAACATTCTGATCTAAATCGTAAAAGGATATACTATAAAACTATAAAACCTATTTTAATTAAGATGGTATCATACAAAAATACATACATTTTTCATATGTAGAGTTACCTGAGATGTTTATTAAATTTAACAACAAGTAGTTACTAAAAGAGCTCAAATCAGAAGCAAGATGTCTCTTAAGTTTCTACTTGGGAACTGAATCAATAGCGATGCCAATAAAGAAAATATTCAGCTGGTAGTTAGAAGTTCCAAAAAAAAAAAACCTACATTTAAAAATAAATTTTACTGTTTTATTTTAATTCATAAGAAATCAGTGTTCATGGTAAAATTTCTATAAATAAAAAAGAAATGAATATTTCTTAAAATATCACAGCAGCTTTATTGCATTTGCTTTTAGATGCCCAGGAGATGATCTGATGTGCCTTGTTCATAAGTCCTTAGCAGAAGCCTTTTTACCTGAGATGGTTTAAGTGGGTTTATTATTCCTTGCTACCAAGTGAACCCCAAGAAAGCAATCATTGTTAACCTTTTGGCATAGAGTCTTATGTATCATTTTTTGAGATGGAATCATATTATAAACAATGTCTTATAACCCACCTTTCCACTTACTACTGTGAACATCTTCCCATGTCTGCATCATTTTTGATTGCCATAGAGTATTCCAAAGTGCATATAGTTTACCATGTTTTATTTAATCAATGATCAAACACACATTATTACTGTATTTTTAAGCTATTATGCAGAACGTTGTGAGCAGCCGGCAATTTGAGTATGAAATTGAGGAGCTTCAGTCCATGGAAAGTTAAACAAGCCCTAGAAATCTTTCCTAATTTCTTAATCTTCTAAGGGAAGAAACTGACTCCCAGACAGAAAAAGTAATTTTCTTTTGGTCACCTAGTTACTAGTATAGGCCCAGGACACCTTATCTGTAATCCCCAAATCCAAAAAGCTCTGAAAAGTAAAAGTTATTTCACTTTTTTCCCCACTACCAAGCAACAACTCTCAGCACTAAGATGCTACAATAGCCTTCTAATTGCTCTGTTTCCAGTTCCACTCCTTTGCAGTTTTCATCAACACCACTGCCACCACAACTATAACTCTGGGTCATGGCCTTCCCATAGTCCTTCCCTCCCCGCAAAAGCTTGCATGGCTCCCGTCGCTGCCCACCAGAGACTGTCTATGTCTTTGCCTCAATTAGTGTCCTTTGTGCTGTTTTTTGCTGCAGACACACTAATGTTTGAGGAAGAACACCTCACTGAGTGTATTATGCATCAGTATTACCTCCCTAAAATTTGAAAAATTCTGAATTCCAAGTCACATGGGGCCCTGAAGGACGCAGAAAAGGGAATGGGGTGTGCATCAGGGTCAATCCTAGAGCCAAGGCTCTTTCCTCAGATGGCCACTGCACCTGCGATCCCACGGACATGACTGATTATGGCCCAAACACATATCTTCATTGAAGTCAGTTACTCAGTTTTAATACTTTCTCTTCTTACACAAACTTCAAAATGACAAATAATTTTTAAACAATCATGATACTAAGCCACCTATGATCTAGGCAAAATAAAAAGTTAAAATAATAGTTCCTGGGGCGCCTGGGTGGCTCAGTCATTAAGCGTCTGCCTTCGGCTCAGGTCATGATCCCAGGGTCCTGGGATCGAGCTCTGCATCGGACTCCCTTCTCGGCGGGGAGCCTGCTTCTCCCTCGCCCTCTACTGTTCCCCCTGCTTGTGCTCTCTCGCTCTGTCAAATAAATAAAATCTTTATTTATTTGACACAGAGAGACACAGCGAGAGAGGGAACACGAGCAGGGGGAGTGGGTGAGGGAGAAGCAGGCTTCCCGCCAAGCAGGGAGCCCGATGCAGAGCTCGATCCCAGGACCCTGGGATCATGACCTGAGCCGAAGGCAAGACACTTAACGACTGAGCCACCCAGGTGCCCTAATAAATAAACTCTTTAAAAAATAATAATAGTTCCTTATTACGGTTCAGCTGACCAAAAGACAAGTACAATAGAACAGCTTAATCACTGTTGAGACTGAAGAAATGGCATGATATGTTACGATATTAGATTGCCCTTCACACACGCAGTCAAAGGAAAACGGGGAGACCTGGTGGGTTCAGAATGGATTTGTGCACACAGGCACACAAATTCATTTATCACTGTGATTTTAGATGTCTGCTCCTCTTGGCTGGCTCCTGGTGAGGAGAACAGCCAGCAGCCCGTTCCCATCTTCTCTACCACACACTTTAGCATCCCCGGCCCACCAGAGTCAAATCTGTACACGAAACAGGCCATGTCTTCCGGGGAAGCTCAAAGGCCTGCTGGCAGAAAGTTCCCTTCAAAGCATCCCCTGGAAGTCTGTGTGGGTTGAGGAGTATTGAAACCATCCCTCTTCCAGGGAAGAGCTAAACCCACCCCACCGTGTTTCTGTTCTCATTTACCCAGGGCTCACGACATAAATGGTTAGAAGGTTGTCCTGCAGCTCCCCCACGCAAACCGCACCACAGACACATGAGAAGCCCCACACACATCTGGGCAGAGGCTCCCAAATGGGACACACTGAACTTTGGTTATCTGGTCTTGACTTTTATGAGGGCTGAGTTGCAGGGAAAAGACTGACGTTGTGACTAATTAACTGCGGGAAAGAAGAAGAAAGCGATGTCTCCCTCTCCTTCTCCTTCCCCCTTCTCTACCTCCCTGCACTGAACCAACATGCAAATTCCAGACGCAGGGGAGGAGAGTTGTGTTTGGGGAATGTGAAATCCCTTAATTGCAGATGAGACATACCCAACTGTGTGAGGTGCTTCAGTGCCGAGAAGACATAGAAGGTCACAATTCCCAGAACTACCTCATTTATAATTTGAAATCCCATATGTTACTCCTTAAAGTATACCTGCAGAGTAAGTTCCAGGTTAAATTAGTTGTAGCTACCTTTTGGAACGTGAATTTCCTCCTCATTTGTCTCCTCTCTTCCTATCCCCAAAGAAGTAGCTAAGAAGTATGAAGGAGAGCTTCCCCTCACAGGGGGTAAAGATCAATGTCTAGCACTTAGTGTGCACATAATGCAAAAGCCCAGGCAGGGCACTGGCAAATGGAACATGATCCCCCAAAGCCTTCAGTGGTCCCCAAACATTTCTGTATACTAGAATGGTTGGGGGAGTTTTAAAATATTTTGATGCCCAGGTAGCACCTAATACCAATTAAAGCAGAATGCTGGTGTGGGAGTGGGCATGCTAATTTTTAAAAGATCATTGGGTGATTCCAGTTGTACTGCCAAGTTTGGAACCAGCTGCTTTACTTAATCAGAGGCCTGTCCATCTTTTAGATTATATCTGTACTTACAGTACTATGTTCCCCATTCCTCTCCTGGCAAAGAAAATGTACTATGGTTGGTTGTGAAACATTCACAGGAACATCATCTTAACGTACGGCTTGGGTTGATCACTGGGTAATAGACAATCTGCCTCTAAGAGTAGCCAAGCCACTGACCTCACTGGGTCAGTGAGGTCAAGGACATGAGTTCTGTACTCACAGGGGTCACTTAGGCTGGCTTGGGCCTATGACCACAGATTGTGTCCCTAATTCCAGTGGGTGGATATGGTGGCTGGGAAAGGAAACTACCACCAAGAATGTTGATGGGTAGAAAATCAATTCAGAATTCTACATCCTACTGAAAGTGGGTCAGGACTATGATCTTTGTGTATTAATTTTCTGTTGGCTCTTTATATTATTGCTCTTATCAGACTGGATTCTGATCATTCTCTGAATTAGAACATGAATGAATGGTCATATCAAGATTCATTCTTAATGTAGACAGATCAAACCTATCATTATAAATCATGATTATTTAAAGAAATGATCTGGAGATTTTTGGAAGAATAAATATTTGAAAACAGCAAAAGCTACTCTTTGGGATATCACATGGTGCTTAGCACGTAGCCAGGTCCCAAATATGTTTATGAAATGAACTAAAGATAGAAGCACTGTGCCATGGGGCAATTTTTCAAATATTAGTGATGCCACCAATATTTACAAAGAGGAAAATATTAAAATATGGAAACTCTTGAAATTTTAAGCTAAATCTAAATGTCCAGATATTTACAAACTATACTGTGTTGCTATATCTTTTCTGGAAAGAACTTTATCAATATATACCAAGAGACTTAAAGATTCATAACTTTTGATCAGATTATTACACTTGTGGGAATATATTGACCAAAAAAATCATTTGAGCAATGTTACATAAACATATGAATTGTAGTATTACGTACAATTTATGACAAAATGAAAAATAGTCTGAATATTCAAATTAACTCAAATTGCTGAATAGATTATTATATGGCCACATGATATGAGTATTTAGGGGCCAATACAAGTTTTTAAATAAGTGTGATAGGAGAGAATGCCCATGATATACCACTGGATGAAAACAGCAGGATGCAAAACTGCTATGACATGATTTCATTTGTGTTCTTTTTCCAACTACTAAAAATGCCCTGTCTTTAATATAAAAGAAAAACTCTAAAACAATTAGAAGGGATATCTGAATGTTGATTCCCAATTATATTCCTCTAATTAGTCTTAATGAAGTCAACAGTTTTGTCATAAATTACAATTAATTATAATCCTCATCTGACACACACCCACTGGTCCATATGTTGGGCCTCTTAGTCAACCAAATGTGACAGCCTTTGAAAATTGATTTAGCTAAGAAACATGCAATAGACACAAAATGACAGACACCCAGGAAATCTGAAAAGATAATCATTAAAAACAAATTGAGGGGAGGTGAGATGGAAGAATTGCATTAAATCTGTTTTCCCATTTTTCTCCTTCCTTCAAGCATAAATTAATCCAATCACAGCCCATAAATAGCTTAGAGAACATTTTAAGGTGAAAAAACATACACAGGGCTTTAGAAGCCAATTCCTTCTTTCCCATTCTCCTCACTAAGGCAACCCTTTCCACTGAAGTCAGACAACCCGTTAAGAGTGCAGCACACAAGAGTGCATTTTTTTTATCCAGCAGAAATATTTAGCTTGGCTGTCTGCCAGGGAATGCTGGAAGAACGGACTGAATTAGGGGATTTACCTTCCACGTGTTTGGCACGCGTCATTTAAAGTATCTGAGAAGCTGGTCTCTCTTTCCTCCAGGGTACCAGAGCAGTGGAGAGGGGCTGCCAGACTAAGGAAGAGTAATGTCACTGCGTATATCATTAAGAGACATGTGATCTGAATTTACAAATTGGGCATTTTACTCAGGTTCCAGTTTGCTTTCTTTCCATGAGTGATACAGTTACAAAAGGGCATTCTAGCTATCTATCACTATCAGAAGAAAAACCCTATAATATTTTCCCTAAATTCTAAAGATGATTCCATTTTTCCCCTTCTTAACACCACTTTGGAGTTGCATAAGTCTATATGCAATTTCAGATAACCTTGATTAAAAAGAACCCGCATCATAAGGCAGTTTTAACATCTTCTTTTATGCATTAGGAGGAGCTGTTATTTTGTTTATTTTAAACATACCCTATTGAAAGTTTTATATAATCGAGTCACTGGACTTGTGTGTTTTAAGTTTTTTCACTGGTTGAACCCTATGCTAAGCTACTAACCACCTCGTAGACTCTAGATGCTGGAAAAGCCCCTACAGATCATCTTCTCCTTCATTTTATGAGAGAGGCTAAGTGACCCACCAGAGGTGGCAGCTGGTGGAGGCAAAACTGGTACCAGGTCTGAAGTCTTTACTCCACGTACCTGTGGGATTTCTGCAACCCCGCCTGCCAGCCCATCAGGCACCAAGATCAGTAAGTGATGGAAAGTCACTTGCTGTTGAGGAAGGCACTGTCTATGCTGACAAAACCATGGCCAAAGATGGGGATATACTACAGCTTCCAAATGGAGAAAGTTCATCAAGAACAAATTCCTAAAGAAACTGCCTATTTTCACCTGAACACAAACTAGGGAAGATAATGTCAATTTCTTTTTGAGGGAAAAGAAAATGCCTGTTTGTCTTCTCTTTGCAGGTGGTGACATGAGGCTATCATCATACCTACCTAGAGTTGGAAAGGTTACCTCAAGACTGCACTATGTTTCCAGGCCAGGATATCCATCCCTTGGCCCAAACCCCCAGCTTGGTACAGCCTGTTCAATAACAGCATTCAATCATATGACTATGGATGGAAGAGAAAAACTTCAGTCATGCTTTAAAGCAATGCATGAGTTGAAGTGGGAGAGGATTCTATAAATGCAAACTTAAATGACTTTGCATTTAGGAGCGCCTGGGTGGCACAGGTAAGCATCTGACTCTTGATTTTGGCTCAGGTCATGATCTCAGGGTCATGAGATCAAGCTCCATACTGGGCTCTGCATTTGGCATGGAGCCAACTTAAGATTCTCTCTCTCTCCCTCTCCCTCTGTCTCCCACTGCCCACCCCCACCCCCGCCCCGTCCAGCGCTCTCCCCATCACTTATTCAACCCATCCCTCGCCCACCTCCCCTCTGGTAACCATCAGTTTGTTCTCTATAGTTAAGAGAAATTTGCCATTTTAACTATTTTTCACTGAACAGTTCAGTGGCATTAATTGCATTCACCCTGTAGTACAACCATCACCAATATCTAGTCCCACAATGTTTTCATCCCTTGAAACAAACTCTGTACCTTTCAAACAGTGACTTCCCATTCTCCTCTCTCCACCAGCCTCTGATAACCTCTATTCTACTTTCTGTCTTTATGAATTTTCCCATTCTAGGTTCCTATATGAGTGGATAACACAAAATTTATCCTCCTGTGTCTGGCTTATTTCATTTACCATAATGTCTTCAGGGCTCATCCACATGTAATATGTGTCAGAACTTCATTCTTTTCACGGCTAATATTCCATTGTACAGATGGACCACATTTTGTTTACTCATCTGCCATATCCATCTATCCATATACCATCTGTATATGCCATTTTGTTTATTCATCTGTTGAAGGACACTTGAGTTGTTTCTACCTTTGGACTGCGGTGAGTAATGCTGCTCTGAACATTGGCATATAAGGATCTGTTTTGAGTCCCTGTTTGCAATTCTTGTGGGTATATTTCTAGGAATAGAATTGCTGAGTTATATGGTAATTCTCTGTCTAGCTTTTTGAGGAAGAAAACTCACATATATTTTAACACAGAAATTACACCTGTAGGAGTTTATTCTAAGGAGGTAATTATGGATACCCCCAGAGAACTATCTACTAGGTTATTGATCATAAGAACTGTTTCTAATATTGAAAAATTGGAAACAAACCAAATGATTAGTGATATAGAATAGGTTAAATGTATAATTTGTACAAACAAGTTGTATGAGGTTGTTCATGTTAGTGGTTAAAAGAACTAGCTCCGAAGTCATCCTGTCTCTACTATTTACATGCTGTCTGACTTTAGGCAACTTAATTACCTTCTCTACTTCTCAAATTCTTCATCAGCAAAATGGAGATAATAATTGCACTAAATTCCTTGGGAGATTATAAAACTAAGTCAGTTAATACACATGAAACATCAAAAACGGGCCTGGCACATAGAATGTGCTTTAAAAATGTCCACACGTATGGTTAGAATACTTTACAATAAACATGTCCTTATTTTATAATAAATAACAGTGTTGCAGAAGATATGTTAAAATGGAGAAAATATCTGGATTTATAGCTGACATTACTATAATGATTTTTGGTGAAAATGTGTGTGTGTATCTCCAGAAAAAAAAGATTAGAAATATATACACAAAATATTAATAATCAGTTGTAACTAGGAGGTAGAAATATTATGCACTTTTTTCTTGTCTGCATTTTTCAAATATTTAAGAATGAATATCACTTTTATAATCAGAAAAGAAGTTAAAAATTAGATAGGAGAGGAGCAGAAGAATGCTATTTTTTTGAACACCTATCACATTTTTAATTTGGATTCCTAAAATCAGAGTGATTCTGTTGTTCTGTCATCAGAAATGCTGGATTCTAAAATGCAACCTGCTTTGAGGGACAATGATGAAGCAGAAAATTCTCCTTCATAAAACTGCCTATTTGGTTAAAATTTTATTTAAAAATCTTTGTTAAAATCTGGTAATCTTCTTTGATGGTAAAGTTCTAAGACTACTTAACTAAGCCCTCCTCCCAGCTCCCTCCCACCTTCGACATGATCAGCTAGCTCCTGTCCAACAGTGTGATGAATTAAATGTATGACAGATATGACAGGTGAGGAGCGCATGGAGGGGCTTAACCAGCAGGGATAAGATAAAGCCCCCATTTGTGAACAAAGCCCCCACCAAAGCTTGCCCATTAATGACCATGAGCAGAATCTCTTCATTTGTCCCATTTGGAAGGAGCAAGTGGAAACCACAAAGTGTGGTTACACAGGGTGGCGTTTCTCCAAGGGTCTCTCAGCTAACTAATTGAAAATCCTTGATTTTCTGCTAAACATGCCTGAAAGACAGGCTCAGCTTTCCACGGGTATGAGCAAGGCTGCCTTTCAATGCTATAGTAATACAATAGACTTAAATTTACAGCTGGACTAAGTGGAATCACTGTATATAAACCATAATATCTATCCGCAGGGATCCAGCTAAGCCCTAGAGAGACAAGTCCAGCAGGGCAAATCCAAGGAATTTTGGAAGTCAATCCATTAGGATTATCAAGCGGTCCCTGATTTTGGAAGTCATAGGCTCAGTCTGTGGAAGCAACGAAGTCTCAATCTTTTATCCTAACCTCTTATCTGAAGGTCTATAGACCCGGTTTTTATTTAAAATAAACTGATAAACTACAGATGACATTATAATTCTATTCTACAATATTGACATGGCATTACTGGGCAGGCAGCCTAATCACATATGAACTTTAGTGTAGTCATTAAAAACATACTTTTGAAAACTATTTGCATAGCAAAAGTGTAGCCCTCTTAACACATAACCACAATAACCTGAACATGCTGCTGCTGATACAATGATGCTCACAATGCACATGAGAAAAACTGGACTGCTGGTTATGATCTCCTCCCTCAAGACTTTCAGCCACGGGCGCCTGGGTGGCTCAGTTGGTTAAGCGACTGCCTTCGGCTCAGGTCATGATCCTGGAGTCCTGGGATCGAGTCCCGCATCGGGCTCCCTGCTCGGCGGGGAGTCTGCTTCTCCCTCTGACCCTCTTCCCTCTCGTGCTCTCTATCTCTCATTCTCTCTCTCTCAAATAAATAAATAAAATCTTAAAAAAAAAAAAAAGACTTTCAGCCGCCCTTCATTTCAGCCTAACAACACAAGGCTTTGTAAAAGGAGCGAAATTGTAGGATGCTCTTTGAAAACGCACTGCCTTTGCAGTCTAGCTCTTGTAGATTGCTTTGTGTGGGGGCAGGTCTATATACAGTAGATACTCAAAAACTACTTGTTGAATAAACGACATGTAAGTTTAACAAAATTTTCTAAAGCTATAGACATCCTCCTGGCACTCTGGAGATAAGAATAAACTGGATGGGAGTCCTTGACCACTCCTGCAGTCTGTGCAGATTTAGTCACATTAACAGCAGCTATGGCTGGCAGAGGTCCTGCTAAAGACGAGTTAAAAAAAAAAAAAAATAGCAGGGAGTGTCTTCTCTCTTCTACAGGTGAGGAAACAGCAATTCAGTGAAGCAACTGTCCCAAAAGCAGTTCAGTGACTGGGCTGAGAACCTACCCAAATCTGGGAGGCACCGAAGGCTCTTTCCCTCTGCTGTCCCTCTCACTGCACCCCAGTGGACAGTTTCTGGATCAGTTGCAAGCTTTTATTTCGCATCTGTTAGAACTCTGGCTAAGTGAGCATTCTTTCCTCTTCACTAAAGAGAACCAGCTCTGGGGACATCTGAAATAGCAGGCCCCAACTTACGCATACACTGCCAGGAAACCTGGACAGAGGGTTTTCCTGCACACAGAGGTCAGGGTCCCCTGGTGCCACCTGCACGTGCTCAGACGACAAGGGCTCGCTCTTGCACCGCTTTCTTCTTCCAGTTTCACACAGGAGGACAATGACTCAGATGTTCCTCAAAACAGCAGATTCAAATCATTTGTTAAGTACTCCTCAGCTCTCTGTACTTGGACCCATTGTAAAACCATCCGCCTGTATTTCAACAGCTAGTGACACCTTCCCTGCTAGGGAAGCATCTCACCAGCAACGCGGGGAGTGATCGCTGTCGGAGCCCTGTGAACTGGCCTGGGTTTTGTCTGTCTACGGCTCAACACCTCCAGAGGACACTGTGCAGAAGAGCCAAAGAGACACTGAGGCAAGCCTCCTTTGGGTCTTATCTGCATGACAATACTTAACTTTCACCACCCTGGCTGGCCTTGCAGAAGAAATAGTCACACTCAATTACCATCTCTTTCTCCTAAACAACTACTGTTTAATCCTACCTCCAGCTGATGTTAACTGGTGGAAAACACAATGCTATTTTTAGACAGGACAGTGATTTCTCCCTTTCATCCGAAAGACATGTACTTCCTCTTGCAGTCGGGTCCATCCCTGCTGGATTTGGGGTAAAATTTTAATACGAGGGCATTACTACCCTTTGCAAAGTGAGCTCTCTGAGGCAGTTTAAATACAAAGCTCCCTCTATACTGTGCTCTGTTAAAATGTAGAAGTAAACATAGTATACACTAAATCCCCACCAGCCACACTCTTGACACAACGACAGAAGATAATTCACTTTAAATAAGACTAGCCCACAAGAGGAAAATTAACCAATAACAAAAAAGCTTTTTGATACATTTCTGCTTCCTACTCTCCTTTTCTCAGCTTATCCTCACTCCATCTTTTAAATCTCAGAATAACAAACGATTTGATCAAGAGCTTGATTCAGCATGTAGAAAACTTAAAATGGAATTTCCAGAATTGACTAATAAATATTTCGCGGTTGATCATAATGCTTTTCTTTTGTATTTTTTCTAACTTTTAGAAAATATTTTTCAAGGAACCAGAAATTGCTAAATTGATTCATTATCTTTATACATGAAATCATGTCTTAGATAAAAAAATGTATCACAAAGAGCAGGTAAACACACCTGATTCCTGAAAATGTATAGAAAACTCATGCCTAACATGTTAGTAATTCCTGTCCTTGCTTTAAAATGTGTCTGTTCATTTCTTGGATGTGGGGTGGGAGACATGTAGAGGCAGAATATAGATTAAGATCAGAAAAACTCTACCAACTTTAGATCAGACTAGTTGGTGTCAAGACTGCCTGCTCTGTAGCCAAGATGTGAAAATATTGGGAGTGCAAATACTTGTACAAGGCAGCTTTTGATAATCTAAGCACATTATTTGCCCTGGCAATTTTTTTTTGCCATTTGAAGAATGAGCTGGAAAGGAGGTGTTGAGTTGGTTTACATTGACCTCAGCCTGACCTGGAGGTAGAGGTTTTAAGAGCTGAGCAGTGGCCACAGACAGAAGGCCCCGGGAAAACATCATGAAGAAAAGACTGCATTTGCGGGGACCCAAGAGTCACCCCGCCATTCCTTTTGCAGATGGAGGGCATCCTCTTCACCCTTTAGGGGTAAGGGAATTCATCCATCTTCATTAGGCTCTTTTTTTGGGGGGGGGGAGGGTGGAAGGAAAGGGGCCTGACATTTCCTTTGACTCTTAAAAACAGAAGCCAGCAGTGATTATTCATTTCAACCCCAGTGCCCACACCCAACCAAATCCTCTTAGGGCAACCAGGGGAGAATCAACATGGCCTAACACATCAGCAGCCCTTCTATTAACCAGCTGTTGTAAGGTGAGTAGCAGCAAGTCACAATTTAGTCAAAACCTGCGATTAAAAAAAGTATATGTGTTGGGGGAGGGGAAAGGAAGTGTAGAAGGTCTGAAATCGATTCATAACCTTTTCTATACAGGAATACCTCCCATCAGAATAATTCCATATCAAGGTTGTTTCCCTCTTGGAAATGGCCAGAAGCAGCCAATATTTTTTGCATACCTTGCACTACAATTACTCTGGTGAGATTCTGCTTTTCCATACTCCCATCAGCAACTCTACCAGCAGTGGTATCTGGAGCATTGGAAATGCATCTCGAATGGTTTTGCAGTATAAATCAGTGGAAAAGTCAGTTTCAAGATACGAGTTTTCAACTGGATTAACCTCACGAAAGAAGGGGTTACACATTTTCCTTCTCTAAGAGAAGAAAAATAAATTTAAAATGAACCCTATAGGACAAAGATATTGAAGATTACCCTAGGTAATTAGATCTTAAAGAATAAAAAGACATACTGCATATTACAATGATGTGTGTTCCAACATGTGTAGCAAAATTTATTTTTAAGATTCTATAGTTAGTTTCAAATTTGAAATAATCAAAAACTTCTTTACCAACATCCCGAGAGAGTTATAAAAACAAGATATGTGGACAATGGGGGCTAACAGTTTTTCTGTTTTAATAGATATGTCCCACTTGCTCTCTAACCCTGTTATCTACAACTTCACCAACAGCCGTTTTCCCCCCACTCTTGCCTATCCTGGCATTTTTCAGCTATTACCTTTGCCAATCTGATAAGCAAAGTGATATGGGATGGCTAGTTTTATATCAGGATAGATCCTCTCCTGATTATATCTTGCAACTGGGCTTTAGAACCTATCCATTTCATTTCCAGGCTCCTTGGACATGTCTATGGTCTAAGCCCATTCTCTAAAGTAGAAACTGATCATGGATGGGCCCGGGCTGAATTTGCCTGTTGGATATCATTATGGTGTTCCATTGCCTCTGAAATGCATGGAGGCCTCTGCCTCTAATTACGTGAAAGCTTCAGGCATATCACTCAATATCTCTGGGCCTCAATTTCCTTATTAAGACTCTCAAACTCAACAAGAAGTAGTCTGTCTTTATACCACAGTTACTTGTTGCTGAAGATCGCTGAATGCAGTTGGGGAACTTAGAATCTAATTGCATAGTGGAAGACATATTTGAAATAACACTGAGCTATGGGACATAATTATCATGTCCAATACAGAAGATTTCAGTCAGAAGGAAAGCCAGGGACATTCTGGATGGGGTGGTTAACTCCTGAGCCAGGTGTTTAAGGACAGGGTGGATATGAATTGCTGGAAGACATTCAGTACAGGGTAGTAGAACATTTTAACTCTTCTGACTAAATCTGGACATTGGCTAAAAACCGAAAAAAGGAACAGGGGGCATAGCATTAGGGGTTGGGGTTCTTGCTTCTTGTGACTACTTCTAGATCTTCTTCTGAAGAACAAGACATGCATCTGCTGCACCTCTGCTCATTGCCATCATCCACAGAATTCTTGGTCTATTCCCCTTACTGACTGAAGACTTAAAAAAAAAAAAAAGATTTATTTATTTATTTGGCAGAGCGAGTGAGTATGGGGGGAAGGGCAGAGGAAGAGAGAGAATCTCAAACAGACTATGTGCTGAGTGCAAGCCTGATGTGAAAGCTCGACCCTGAGATCATGACCTGAGCCCAAACCAAGAGTCTGACGCTTAACCAATTGTGCCACCCAGGCGCGCGTGACTAAAGGCTTTTACACCTGGCTCACTGTGTTCCTCACTACTGTTACTTCTTATTACCTCTGACATCAGCTGATCTTTTCTCCCCCTTCATCCCCCACCCCTCCCACCCGTTCACAGTCCATTTAATGGAATCACACAAGAAGCAGACTTCCTCAAGCCTCTGTCTTTAATCTCCTCCTCTCCAGTCTTCCCATATTGACTTTATTATCCTGACTCCAAAAATTCCTCAGATCACATCAGATCTTCCAATTCAATGAGCAGTTGCCGTACTTTTTCACTTTCATATTTACCTGCTGTCCTGATTTCCCTTACTACCCAACTTCTAGCCTATGAGCTATCCTCTCTTGCATTATAATTTTCAATTACATGGTCCCTCTTCTGTCATACTTACCCCAATCCCCAGTACTCAAGAGAGTTATCTATGTCTACAGGCTCTACTTTCTTTCATCCCAGTCTCCCCCCAATCCACGCAATCAGTCTTTTACCCCCACAATTGCACTGAAGTCACTCTTCACATTCACAATGACTTCCATCTTGCCAAATGAATGGGCAATTTTCTGCTCCCATCTTGCTCGTCTCTGAGCACCACTTGACACAATCATGCTCTCCTTGAGAAAATTCTTCACCTGACTTCTGAGCCCTATACTCTCCTGTTGTCCTCTACCTCACTGGCCACTGCTTCCAGTCTCCTTTGCTGGATTCCCATCTTCCTCCTTAAAAAGGTGGAGTGACCTGGGGTGCCTGGGTGACTCAGTTGGTTGAGCATCCAACACTTGATTTCAGCTCAGGTGGTGATCTTGGGGTCCTGGGATCAAGCTCTGCACTGGGCTCCCTGCTGAGTGGGGAGTCTGCTTGAGGTTTCTCTCTCTCCCTCTGTCACACCCCACTTGCTCTCTTTCTCTCTCTCTCAGATAAATAAATAAAACCTCCTCAGAATGAAATTAAGTTACTTACTTACCTATGGTATCAAAGACCTTTCATGTTTATCTCAAATCTCATCTCCTTCAACTCTTCCAGTGGTTCTCCAGGCTCTAGTCACACAGGTCTTTTTGTTGTTCCTCTAACAAAATTCTCACCTTTGAATCTGTACTGTTCCCTCAACAGACCTTATATGGATCATGTCATTACAGTCTGTACTCAAATGCCCTCTCCTCGGAGAGAACTTTCTTGTTGGCCTTTATCTAAAATGGCACATCATCTCATCATTCCCTATGCCCTCACCCTGTTTTAATTCCACTACCATAACCACTATGTCTTATCAGCATTTGAATTTGTATTAATTGTTTGTTTATTGATTTATCTGTCTCTCCCCCTAGAGAGAATGTAATCCTGGGGCACCTGGGTGGCTCAGCTGGTTGGGTGTCTGCCTTCAGCTCAGGTCATGATTCCAGGGTCTGGGGATCGAGCCCCATGTCAGACTCCTTGCTCAGCGGGGAGCCTGCTTCTCCCGCTCCTCCTCCCCCTACTCATGCTCTCTCTCTCACTCTCTCGGTCAAATAAATAAAATCTTAAAAAAAAAGAAAGAAAGAAAGAATGTAATCCCCATTGGGGTTACAAAATGTCATGTCTTTTTTTTTTTTTTTTTTTTATCTTTTTAACACCATATCCTTAGCACTTAGACCAATGCTTGGTACTCATAGATACTCAAGAAATATTTGTTAGATGAGAGAATTATTAAATGAACAAATGGGTAGAGAATGTGAATGCTATAAATTTAAATTTGGTTCATTGAGTGACTGTTGAGCACAGTGATTTCTTGAACAGGACCACTGACATGGGGGCACCTGGGTGGCTCAGTTGGTTGGGTGGCCAAGTCTTGGTTTGGGCTCAGGTCATGGTCCCGGGTCCTGGGATCAGCCCCACCTTGGGCTCTGTGCTCAGCATGGAGTCTACTTGAGGATTCTCTCTCCCTCTGCCTCTGCCCTTTCCCCCACTCACACTCTCATGTTCTCTCTCTCAAATAAATAAATAAGTAAATCTTAAAAAAAAAAAAGAAAGAAAGAAAGAAACACTGACATGAAGCTGGAGCTAAAGAAATATACCAGCTACTTGTGTGAGAAAACTAAACTGGAAGCAAATAGAGGCCAGCATCACCTGCTCTGAGGCTGTCCAAGAAGCAGCTGAGAGTTGAAAAGAACTTTTGCCAAATATTGGTGCGGTTGGTATGTAATGTAAGGAGGGGCCAAGGAGAGGATGAGTCACAAAACACTTCAAGAATGTAAATCTAGGGACGCCTGGGTGGCTCAGTCGGTTAAGCATCTGCCTTCAGCTCAGGTCATGATCCCAGGGTCCTGGGATCCAGCTCTGCCTCACTGGACTCCCTGCTCAGTGGGGAGTCTGTTTCTCCCTCTGCCTGCCGCTCCCCCTGCTTGTGCTCTCTCTCTCTCTCTCTCTCTCTGACAAATAAATGAATAAAATCTTAAAAAAAAAAAGAATGTAAATCTATACAACCAAGAGGTGACCCTTGTCCAAATGGTAAAGTCAGGAGGAACTGGCATGGGGCAAGAGAGGGAGACTATAAATTAATTTGCATCATGTTCTACTACTTTTTTTTAAAGATTTTATTTATTTATTTGAGAGAGAGAGGGCATGAGCCCGGGGAGTGGGGTGGGGGAGGGCAGAGGGAGAAGCAGGCTCCCCTCTGAGCAGGGAGCTCAATGTGGGACCCTGGGATCATGACCTGAGCCCAAGGCAGACGCTTAACCAACTGAGCCACCCAGACGCCCTGTTCTGCCTACTTTTAAGAGCAAGCGACTGCCTTCGGCTCAGGTCATGATCCCAGGGTCCTGGGACCGAGTCCCACATCAGGCTCCCTGCTCTGCTCTCTCCCACTCCCCCTGCTTGTGTTCCCTCTCTCACTGTGTCTCTCTCTGTCAAATAAACAAATAAAAAATCTTTAAAAAAAAAAAAAGAGCAATAGTTAAACTATGAATTTCAGAATATACCTCTCCTTATTGTCTGAATTATCTACATTTAAATATTTTAAAAGAACATAAGTGATCTAAGACATATTTTCTTAGAGTTAGAAAGGTACAGAAATGAAAACAGAGTTTTGTATAGAGCAACCAAATGATTATTATAACCAGTATCATTTTAAAAGATGATTTTCAGTTCTGGTAGGAATCCTGTCACTCCAAATTACTTTAAATGGCTCTTTTGATATGTTTCCCTTTGAAATACAGTGAATTTGGCATATATATGTAAAGCTGATTTATTTTTTAAAAAGTCAATATTATGCAATAAATCAGTAAATTATCCTACAAATTCAGGAGAACACACACACACACACACACACCTCTCCTAACAACTTACACACTATACAGTATGAATCCCAAACCAACAATTGAAAAACTAAGGACCACTGCCTCCTCTGAAGGTCTACAAGAAAAAGCTGCATTTATGTAAATATATATGGCAGGTGTATGAGGCAAAAAGCTTCTTTTCACCTTTCTGTACAAATGTAACATTAACAAGAGTGCTTGAACATGCTTTTCTCTAAACCACTCATAAAAATTCTTGAGGTTCTTAACCTTACTGGAAAAGAAAACCTCAGATGACTATAAAGTAAATACACAGCATATTCTCAATATCACGGCCATCTTCAAGCAATTTCTCACACTTATAATGCACTTATTTTTATATAAAGCAGATGCATGTCTTTGGGGCAAACCATGCCTTTTATTCTTATGTTGTGAAAGTCCCTTCTAATTAAAACAGGAAATACAAATTTCCTTGTCTAGTTCTAAGGATAAGTTCTACTTAGCACAAGCAGCTGTCTGCAATTTCTGATGAACCCTTTCTGACTATTCTGAACGTGCACTGCTGAATTCTTATTTTGTGGGCATTTTTGAATCCCCATTCCAAAAATGAAAGGCACACCCAGTGTCCTTGCATACCCACCCTTCAAGGTCTTGCCTACTTTGGGCACCTTCACAAACTAAATTACAAATGAGCAATGTTGCAGCTTCAAAACCTTATTCCGAACTGAGAAAACTGAATATGTTCTGGAGGAGGGGTTAAGTAAAAAGTGAAAAATGAGAAGACATTTCAAAGGAAAAGCTAGGAATCGAATGGCTAGAATGTAAGTAAATTCCTTTTAAAAGATCATTCTTTTTAAATGCTTTACATTATGGCTCAAATTGCAATTAAGAAGACTCTGGTCCCACCCGTCTAATTAAAAAGCACAAGTAGTTCCTTTACTGACCACAACAAAGGGAAAATAGACTCAAACCCACTTCCTCTGCAGCAGCTTCTCTTGCTGCTTCTGAGGGGTTCGTGTGCGGCTGATAAATTGAGCTACGAGGTCTGAGGGACTAAAAGCCCAAGCCAGTTTATACACATCAGAGTGGATGCAGCACAGTATCTGGTGAGTGAGACAGTTTTTGCACTCTTGTCAAGCCTAGATTAATATTTCTACTAATTGCATTTTAGGAATGGTCAATTAGTTGAAGTCAGATCACCTGCACAGGAAAGGTGGCAGGAAGATGGGGAGACCAGAAACTGCCCTTACCCTTGTAGGGGGTCAGTGGGTCCCAGTCCAGACCCCCTGTGCTTCTTCCATTTCAGCACTGAGCACTCACAGGACAGCAGTTGGGAAGGCCAATTCCCTAAATCCTGCTGGGCTGCGACAACAGAGAGTTGGTGATGGAAGTTTGCGCTTAACTGATGAAATAAAACTGCTTTGTAGCTTCATCTGTTAAGAATTATGATCTAGAAATTCTTGACTTCAAAGGGTTTTCTTTTAATCTTGAGGACCTCAATTTCTACCTTTATATCAGAAACAATGTATTTTTACCTTGAGTGAAAAATTTCATGTTTGTTCTTAAGAATCAAACTGTCTCCCAATTCCCTTCCCATATAGACAGTTTTAATATTATTTGGCCTCTCAGTCAAAAGACTCTTATCACTACCAAATTTGAAAATTCAGCAAAGTGATGGTTGGGTCTTGAAATAACAACAGGCACACTGGCAACTAAAGTGTCAATAATGACTATGAACACTTCAAAAATCTGGTCAGGGAACGCCTGAGTGGCTCAGTGGATCGAGCCACCGACTCTTGGTTTTAGCTCAGATGGTGATCTTAAGAGTTGTGGGAAAGGGATGCCTGGGTGGCTCAGTCATTAAGTATCTGCCTTCGGCTCAGGTCATGATCTCAGGGTCCTGGGATTGAGTCCCGCACTGGGCTCCCTGCTCAGCAGGAAGCCTGCTTCTCCCTCTCCCACTACCCTTGCTTATGTTCCCTCTCTCGCTGTCTCTCTCTCTGTCAAATGAATAAATAAAATCTTAAAAAAAAAAAAAGTTGTGGGATGGAGCCTCGAGCTGGGCTCTGTGCTCAGTGTGGAGTTTGCTGGAGATTCTTTCTCCCTCTCCTTCTGCCCCTCCCCGCTCACGGGCTCTCTCTCTCTCCCTCCCTCAAATGAATAAATAAAATATTAAAAAAATAATCTAGTCAGGATCCAGGAATTGCACCCATGATTCACCATAAACATGGCAAGGAAGTTAGTTAATAAACACCAACTAACTTTTCTCAACTGCAGCAATAAATCGTTCAATTGGTGAAATGTCCACAAGTTCTGCTCAAAACACCTTATGGATTGTTTAATTAGCAAACTCTTGCAACACTCAACAAATAGATATTGGCAAGTTAGAGAGACACAAGGTCCCTGAAGTATTAACTGTGCTGATAATCTAATCTGCAGACTTTTCAAAGGGACACATACTCCAATTTTTTTTTTAAGATTTCAGACCATTCAATGACAAACATTTTCCATTTTAAATGTTCTAACAAGTAAATAAAACGTAAGATGCACACAGACAACTAGTTATAATAGTGAACTAGGTTGTTAATCACACACTGAGCCCCAACTAGATTAATAAAATGTCTCATGTATATAATAATGCCGGACATGTACGCATCCTCCTGGAATTACGCATTTTTTTCATACATTTAAAAAGAAATCAAAGAAAAAAATATTCTTCCAGAAACTAAGTCTTCTTTTTGTTTCACCAAACTGCAAAATAGGGTATTATCAGATAAACATTTAAGGTTCCCTGCCCAGTCTCCTACCAGCCAAAGTATAGGAAGTTTCACTTGGCAGTGGATTTTTAGCTGTTGAACAATCTTGGGTCATAACTCTGTGGCATGTTTTGAACCAAGAAGTGCTGAGTGGGAAGGATCATCCTTTGCAACAACCTCTTCTGCAAAGTTACCAACACTCAGGGGAGGGTGAACATTTTGGCTATGGTGAAGCAAGACCTAACTCATTAATTGCAGGGAAACTCAAGGTGGAGGCAAGCTTAGGGGGAATGGTTTCCTTCCTTGGCTCAGATAATACAGGACAGACCACACTAAGAAGTGCTGGTTAGTTGATGAAACCCAAGTCATAAATCCATTAGCAGTGAGGATCATTTCAATACATTTGTTTCAAGGGTACAGCACAAGTGCCAGTATTCATGGTAGTGATATCTTAAATAAAATGGTGTGTTTGAAAATGTCAAAACCCTATCCTTTACTATGAATTGAAAATATATCTCCCCTTCATCAAAGGGTAAGTGGGGCATTTTTATTTATAAAAGAATAAAAAAAAAGAATACATATGCAGTATTCTCATAAAGATAAATGAAATGTATATCTTTTCTTGGCATAGAAAAGTTTGAAAAGCATTAAATCAAGCTTCTCTCTCCTTTCTCCTTAACAAGTACCGCTAGGATTCATTACCATCACCATAAAATAATTGATTAAGCTGCATGTAGCTATTCTTAGTTCTACCTGAAGAAGTTAAAACACACACAGTCCTTATCTTCTTAAAGCTTATATATTAATCTGACACTGATCCTCTTAGGCTGAAATGCTTAAGTCTTTCATATATTAATTTGTAAAGCACAAAAGAAAACACACAACATTTATTGTTTAGTTGAAGAGCGATGCTTTTTATCCATGAAAAGGTCTTTTAAATACTTGACATATTCTTGAAAGAAAACCAAATACCACCAAAGACACGCTCCCCCACCATCCCAAAACACACACAATGCACACAGTTAGTTTCAAGTGACAGACAGATACAGATAGACGGGAACAGGTAGCCATTTGATTTTCAATTTAGAGCAGAAGTGTAGCCAGGAACACACACAAACTATTTAAAAATACTTGTAGGAAGAAAGAGGCAAATCATTTACTGGAAGTCCAAAGGCGTTTAAAAACCCTTCTGTAAAATATCAGTTTGTATCTTCCTTCAGTTTTCTTTATCCATAACTATGTGAAGCCTTTTAGATGATCTTGTTCTCTATTTGTCTGCTACAATCAAGTAATGACAGCTACCTCGGGACACCATCAGTCTTTGGGTCAAGCCGCTCCATCCAGCAGTAGGCAGACTGATGCTGCAAGCAGATGACCTATGATCCAAGCATTTAGTCTCCATGAAAAAAAGAGACCAACCCAATGATCGTGCTCTGCAGTGAAACCCCAAAGGGGCTTTTATTCTGGAAGTTGTTACAAGTAGTTCATAACCTTTGTACTCTAGACACTCATTCAAACTACCTCACCACTCTGTAAACCAGGGGCTAAGGATGCTCAAAGGCATGAACTTTCTACCCAGAGTATTGTAAACATTTGGGGGAGGCACAGAGCTACTGCTAAAATAAACCATAAAAAAGGACATTAGCCACGACACTTTTATTCAAGGAGCCTCTCTCAGTTCAGGGAACTCAGTTTACTTCAACCCTTTTACTCAAGAGCTAGGTCCCACTGAGGACAAGCAAGCACTTTAGAGTACTGGCACTTTAAAGTTTTGTCAGCATCCTTAGGTGCTAATAAAAAGTAGAGTTAAAAGAGCTAAAAGACTCAGGATGCAATAGAATAGTATATTTATGTATTTATAGTCTGGGTCTCAACGTTTTTTTCTCTCCCTTTAATTGTAAATGAAACCTATAAAAACATATAAAGGGGAGAATATTATTCAAAAGAGATTACTTATTACTTAGTATTTCTTCTTCATTCTAATTTGGATGTTTTAATTTTCATTTTTGATTGAGTTTTAGCTTTCATTAAGAGATCTTCCATCAGGTTCAAAGATATTTTGATTACAAATTCAAATTAAATGATTTGATCCTACACTGCAAAAAGCTTTTTCTTCTTTGGGGAGAGAAGGAGAGTAGAGAAGAAGGAGACCACCAATGCCAAGCTCACTGACTATCCTCCCAAAACCGGTATAAATAAACAGGAAGTGAAAATGAGTTAACTGAATAAAATAAAAGACTAAATTTCTTCTAAAACTCATATTTAACTAAAGTAAAATTTTACCCTAAAAACTACTTTAAATTAAAAAGCAAAACTGTAGGAAATAATAATATAATTTTTAGGTTTTAATAACCTCTAGATGATGACTATGGGTTTTTTAAGTTATATAATGAAGACACACATAGTTAAGAAGTGTCTGGGGGCAAATCTGCCATCCCACTAAATGCATCAGCAACTGCTAACAAGGAGACAGTCTGTCTTCCAACAAAGGATCCAAAATAATTGAATTTAATACACTGGACATTTTATTATGCCACAGTCTGATGAGGTAAATTACATATTATTGAAATCAAGCTGATAATTATTTTTAGAATTGTTAGTTAAATGCAAAGCATATAAAAGTGTAGAAGATATAAAAGGCATCTGTTAACTAGAAATTCAAGAAGACCATGCCTTTTACACAAATGATGTGGAAAATTTCCCATAGAGTAAAAATATTGCCAAAATACTCATTTCACTTCAATGAACAAATAAGTATGTCTTAATCATGATAACCTCCAAGTCACTGGACCAAATTTTTACAGGTTTCCTTTGGTATATCTTATAATAAAAATGCCTTTGAACAATATTTATCATAGCTGATTTTTTAGATGTGGTAAAATACACATAAAATTTAGCATTTTAATCATTTTTTAAGTGTTCAGTTAAGTGGCATGAAATACATTCACATTATTGTGCAACTATCACCATCCACTTCCAGAAATTTTTCATCATCCTCAAACTCATTAAACAGCTCCTCATTCCTTCCTACCCCCTAGTCCTTGGTAACTTCCCTTCTATTTACTGTTTCTTTAAATTGGACTATTTCAGGTTCTACGTATGAGTGGAATCATATAATATTTATCCTTTGGTGTCTGGCTTATTTCACTGAGCATAATGTTAATTCTTTTAAAAAAATGAGTAAATCTTACTTATCCAATTTATATATGAAAAAAGAAAACAAACATGTTACCTGGAAAATAGAAAGGCAACACCATTCTGAAGATACAGCTTAACCACAATTGGCTACCCACTCACCTTTTCAAAAATAATTTTTGCCTTCTATAAAGAAAATTCAAGTTTCAGCATCATTTCCCCTTGAAGGGCTCAGACTTCAGAATCTTCCTGGACAAGCCATGTTGTGATCTACTTCTCTCGCCTGGAAAAGAAAGTTATGCCAGCTATCCTAAGCAACCCTTTGCTGCACCACACACCTGTTCAGACAACGGGTCAGTTAAACAAGCAAAATAACAGCTGAGAAAGCCAGGTCAGCTACCCTATGATCTGAAAGACATTTGCAGAACCAGTCCCCCTTCTCTGCCTTCTTTATGTGAAAATAGCAGTTGAAGTAACATGATTCCTTCCCTTCCTGTTTGAAGAGACAGTGAAAGCCCTCCCGCCGAGAGTCCACTCTCTTAAGTCTGGGGAAGAGGCCTCCTCAATCCTCCAGCTTAGTCCATAAGCCTGGGTCTACAGGGGAAAGAAGACCCATTCCACTGTGGTTATGTTTGTTCAAGGAGCCAGGTCCAACTCAAAGAGTTAACGATTAACAAGAGCCATAATACATGTCACATTTTCTTGTTGCCATGCTTTTTACTCCTAGGTATAATTAAGGAGACGTTTTGCTTTCTGAGCTTTCTTAAGCTTCTCTTCAGTTGGGCTCAAAGAATCTGAACACAAAAAATACACAAACTAAACGATAACATTATGGACTTATGACAGGTGAAATGTGACTTTCCTAGAAAGAATTTTTTTTTGAAACTGATACAACACTACAGTTACAGTAGCAAAACCAATCAGGTGTAAAGATTTTATGAGCATACTTCTTCCAAATGTGTTCTATAAAATTTTTGCCAAGTACAACTTATTAGATTATAAGTAAAAAAGTAAATAAAAGGACATGACTTTTTAAAATGTTCTCCTTTACTTGTAACTTCTGAATACTTCTGAATAGTGTTTCTCGTAATCCCTTAGGTGTGAGCATATTGGTTTGCTTTATTTTACCTCAAGGAAGAAAAAAGAAAGGATGAATGATCAAAATATCCACCTAAGTACTAGCTCATACAAAACATGTTTTTGAAGGTATAACTCTAAGACATCTAGTGCACAAAATTAACAAAGTCTATCAGAGCTTTTTGTTGAGAGGAAAATTTTGTCTTGGTAGGTAAAATGAAGGCAAAAACCTAGCATGCCTAAAAACCTGACAGCTCAAGAATATACATTATTATGAAATAATCTCATCTGTTTTTGCAATCAATCAATCAGTCAAGCTTAAAAAGAACCTCAACACCTTAAATCCTAAAGTACTATAAATAACCCTGGATAAAAACAAAATCTCTATGTGCAATAACTCTCTTTTAGGCTTTCATTTTAATTTTCATCAAGCTTTTCTGGTGCTCTCTTAAGATAACACAATTTTTTAATTCTCTGTGGAAACTTAGAGATAATGTAGAATAGTGTAACAGCATCCAAACGGCTTTTTTTTTTTAGTGGAACCACCACCGATTATCTTTCTTTTCTTCCATTAAACCTACTGAAATCTTAAGTAATCTGCACAAATAAAATAGATAAAAGCAAAAATCTGGTTGGGAGGTAACCTGGGGATCCAAGGCCCATGCTTGAGAACCACTGTCTGTCAGTCCAATCCCCTCATTTTACAGAAGTGGAAACAGAGGTCCAATAAAGTCAGGTAACTTCTGCAAATTCATATTGCACCAGCCTCGGAGTTGAGACTAGCATGCAAGCTCCTTATTCAGTGCCTACATCACTCTCTACCAAATCTTAATGTTTTGGAATTTCAAATAATTTATTATTTTGCACTTGTAGGAGAACTGAAGAAGTGGCACAAAGCTTAGTGGAAGGGGGGAATGTGTGTTTGAAATTCCTGATCACCTAAATTTGGGTTCTTAGGCCAAAGAGATGAGAAATAAAGAAAAATGGAGAAACAGGGAAAGGAAGAACCAAACTGAAATCAAGGGTAAAAGAAGCCACTCATCATTCTTTCCTATATTCATTCATTCAGTGAAGTTACTACAGACATGGCGCCAAGTACTGAGAAAGATGCCAAGATAAATTAGGACATTGTTTCTGAGCACAAGGTTCCAGTTTGGCATAGTATGTGCATGTGCACGCAGTCCTCGGCAGGATGTGATCGATGCCACGAAAGCGACCCAGGAGAGGCAAAGAGGAGAGGAAAGAGCAATCAGGGCAGGGTGCTGGAGAAGGTGTCATCTGAGCTGAGCCTCCAAGCATATGGTGGGGGGTGGCAGCACCAATGAAGGATCCCAGCAGCCGCAGCTGGGCGAACAAAGGTGGAAAGAAAGCAGATCTGTCTCTCAACCACACTGACTAAAATGAAGGACTCTTACACAGTTGTGAGATGTATGTCTGGAAAAGTTACTTTGGGCAGAACTTTGAAGCTGACCCTACTCTGTGGTGTGGTGAAGAGAAAAGGGTTCGGGGTAGGGAGAAGAGAGGTAGCCAGGAGACAAAGCAGAGACCAAGGCTTCAGACTGGGGTTACAGGACTGGGCAGTGAGGGAAAGGAAGTTGTCTATTTACTAAAGGGATGAATGGAAAACACATCCTTACAGAAATTAAGATGCATAAGCTCAGGTCAGCCATCCAAGGGCTGTTGGTAAAAGGAAGCTATAGATTTCAACATTTGTTGACAAGCTTTATAAAAACTATAAAAACTGTGGAAGTGGCAGAATCAGCTTTCAGGGATGCACCTAGTTTGCTTCCTAAGGTCAGTTTCTTTACAACGTAACTCCCCCTTCTCCATACTTTGCTGCCTCCAAAAGTGCTCACATAAAGTTGGAAAGCCTTCCCCTCATATTTAGAGTAAAGCGCTTGAAAATACTAAGGAATTGGAAAAGGTTAATTCTGAAGCAAGAGAAAAGTAACACCAAGGAAAGAGAAAAGTCTTCCCCTACCTTGCTGGCCTTCAATATTCCATAAAACACATTTCTCTCCTGATAAGACCCTGTGCTGACCAGGCAACTGCACTTTACTGCAGGTTCACTAACTGAACTAAGCTGTCTTTTCCAAGGATATCAGTGCAACCAGAAGAGCCATAAAATTGTGAAATTTCAAGAAAAGGGGGCTAAGTCAAACAGAGGCTTGGCTTCTCCTGATCTGTCCAGGTGTGGCCAGAGCTAAGCTGCTGACATCACGGTAATGCAGTGTGGTTGGTTTTGAGCACGTGCGTCCTGCCCATCCCCACTCATGCACTGCTTCTGCTAGAGATGTTGCTGTTGACAGGTGCAGTGTCCATGCCATCAGAAGTCCGGAAAAGGGAGAGGAACTTTTCCAAATTCTAGTCACTCATACGAAATAAAATATAAACAAAGGCATAACACTCATTTGCTCTTGCCACCATGTTTTAGAATTTCTGGCATAAGCTGTTTAAGAAGTGCCAAATTTGAAGTTTTACAGCTAAAAAAAAAAGACTATCCCTCTACTTTGAATGTATTTATTAAAATGTCCAGACTCTAAGAACTGTGTAGTTCATATAGGGGCCCCAGCATTTTAGCCCTGGAGGAGACCAAGGATCAGAGGTATGGGGTGTGCTCTCACTTGTCTGATCAACAGTGAAAACTGACACCTCTCCTGGGTTCTCAACTTCTGGCTCTTATTCTTTCCGTTACCATAATGGTTTTCTTATTAATCTGTAAAATTTTAGTGAAAGGCGATGTAATTCTTATTCCTTTGCTGCAACCACTGGAGAGACTGCAGCAAAATGGACCTCTGAAGATAAGGCTGACAGGAGAGGGAACTGCAGTGGTGATCCTAAAACACATTTTCCCCCTGGAAAGTCCCAATTGACTTCCTTTAACAAAGTCTTTATATCTTAACTCTTGTGTGATCAGCTAAGCCACACACAATGAAAAGAAAATATGCAATTCTCAGTGTACATTTTGACCTACTCTTCATGTGTCTGTCTGCCTCTCTATGGGCATTTCCACCAAAGACTTATTTCACTGCTAAAGACCATTTTTAAAATGTACTACGCCAATAAAACCCAAGTTAACAACTTCTCTTACTGCCCTCAAAAACTAACAAAATTGCATAGAATGAAATTGCTAAGCTGTGACTAAAAATGAGGGGTACACAATACCTAGTACTTACAATTAAGGAAACAAATTAAGATTCCAAATTCTTCCCTCACCTCCATCAGTTTTTCTTTTTCCTTTCCTGGTATTTCTGATATAGGTGTTGGCAGAGAAACCAAATAGATACAATACAGAAGAATTACGAAGACCCACAACACTTGGTGCTGTGTATTTATTAGTCTGTTAAAAACCCAGGAGAGATCATCTAAGTCACTTCATATAGTGATCATCCATCTCTTAAGGGAGTCTGCTTTTCAAACTTCTTAATCGGTAAAGAAGTGAAAAATACCTATGACAATCTTTTCTGAAATTTCAGAATAACTGTTATGAGGAAGAATGTCATCTTTCCTCCAAAGGAAAGAATGTATTCTCAGGGTACAATGAGAGAAGCTCAGAGAATTTCTTAACCCTGAATTTATTTTTCCTTTGTTCCTTTTTAATTCTGCTGGAATAAGACTGTCTCCCACTGTTGATGAAATACTCACTTTTCCACTCAAGCAACCTGGAATTCTCCCCCGGGGGCCTCTGGAAAGGCTGCCCCTGAGCAGCGCTCTCCTCAGTGCGGTGTGTGGCCAGGAAGAAGCCACTTGGCGCTCCGAGCCCAGAATGTGGATCTGCGAAAGAAGCCTGTGTCAACAGCCCTATCGGGGATGATCACATGACATGGCCTTTGTCTCCTTCCTGCCGGTGTATCAGTGGTCATGGCCAAAGACTGCGACAGGGGATTGCCAGGGGATGAAAAATGCTTCGTCTGTCTTCTAGCTGTCAAAAGGAAGACAAGCAGCCTCTGCCACTGCCTTCCATCACAGCCAAGAAAGGACCTGCTTCTCCCATCTGAATGGTTCAGGACATGCCAGGAACTAGAGATGCAGAGAACTAGATCTGTGGCCAAGAACCCACCATCCTTATTCCATGGAAATGAAAGACAAGTTGCTTTGACCACCGTGGAGACCAACCACCTCCTTCCACCGAAAGCTAACCCCACCTTGGCGGTGACTGCCTCTCCTCCCCCCAGGCACCCCACTCCCTTCTACTCCAGCTAATCAGTTTGATCTGACAGATTTTAATTACATTAATTAGGGCTGTTCTGAATAGGTCTGATTAGCATCCTACCAAGGGGTGTGTGTGTGTGTGTGTGTGTGTGTGTGTGTGTGTGTGTGTGTTTCTGCTCTAAAGGAGCTCTACTAAAATCAGGACTAGTACTGTCTTTCCCTCTAACAATGGTGGGGTTTTTTTGTTTTGTTTTGTTTTTCTGCCTTGCTCAAGGTAAATAATCAGACAATTGGTGGAACTGGGTGTGAGTGTATTTTATAATAAAATCACCCAGGAGGATCTGAAGTAGGCTCTGCTTCTATCTTGTGAGCCCAAGTGGGCGAAAAGAGATGGTTATTTAGAACATTTGTCTGCAGGACAAACATTGGTTTTGTTTAGCCTTTGCCTAGGAAACACTACATTTAGTTTGAGTTTTAAAAATCCTAATTCTTCTAAATTTTCCCCTATGCTCTCATCAGACTGAAGCATGAAGAAACAGATTCTTTCCTCTCTGCACTATTTTATCCATCACATCTTAGAGACAATCAATGATAGCTACACAAAAGCCAATGGAGACTTAGCCTTTGTCCCTCCATTGTTTCTGAGAATAAAAATACTTTGAATGTCAACAGGGTTTTTACTGAAAATATTTACTTTCAGCCACTAATAAAAGGGAAGAACATTAATTTCTAAGAATACTGGACAAAGATTAGCATGGCATGCACATTTAGCCTTGTTGATCATCTGTACTGAAATTATTTGCTTTAAAATATGCTGTTTTGAATAAGCCACAATAAATGAGGGCATAGTTCCAGACACCAGGAAGAAAACCTGCCATGCTAAATAAAGTTTGTTTGCTTTTTTAAACAGTCTAATACGAAACTAATTTTTTTTAACCACATATCTTAGGGAAAGCAGTAAAAGCGTGGACTTACGACCCTTAATCCAAGTTTTGAATCCTACTGACATCCTATCTCCCTGCTGAAGCTTGTGCAATATACTTCTCTGGGGGTTAATGCTGCTATTCTTGCTCACCTGAGCAATGTCATGATTATGATGGTGCTTTCAAGGGATAGTTCCTGAACCGGTTGAAATCTTGATAAGACAGCTGAGAAATCACATTTTCTAACCACAGTGACTTACCAGGAAGATAAACTTAAAAAAAATTTTTTTAATCACTTAAAAATATATTCTAATGCCACTTTTTCCATTTGTAATATATCCAATTATCTTATCTTTAAGGGTCAACTGGATTTAACATTTCTAGTGATTTGGTTTTCTAGTCACTTTAAAGAGAAAGTGAAGTCTCTGAAGGTGTGTATATATTCACTTTTTTTTTTCCATTTTCAGGGAAAAAATCCCTCAGTAAAAATGATGTTTATTGCCTTTTGTTATCACTGAGTTCTCACCAGACATCAGTGCTCTTTCCTCCTTTCTGTGATCTTATGAGGTAACTAGGATATGCTTCAAGAAGGAACCCGATTTAACTTTGTCCTTGATGACTACCAAGCTTATACCTGGGCTCACCAATCCCAAGAATGGGGATGATTCATTAGTCACCTGCATGGGAAGTAGCAGAGATCCAAAACTTTTAGCTCTAGGTTTTTAATCCAATTTGGATCAGACAATTAAGAATTTCTAGGAAGAATAAAAAAATTGAAGAAATTGAAGGCCAGAAACAGGTTATATAATTTGGTAGACACTGAACAGTACAGGCATACCTCAGAGATAGTGCGGGTTTGGTACCAGACCACTGCAATAAAGCAAATATTGCAAGAAAGCAAGCCAAATGAACTCTTTGGTTTTCCAGTGTGTATAAAACTTAATGTCGACACTATCCTGTAGTCTGTTAAGTGTGCAATAGCATTTTATTTAAAAAAAAAACAATGTACATCCCTTAAATAAAGAAGAAAAACCTTTTATTGCTAATACATGCCAACCATCATCTGAGCTTTCAGGGAGTCATAATCACTGATCACAGGTCACCCTAACAAATATGATAATAATGAAAAAGTTTGAAATGTTGTGAAAATGACCGAAATGTGATACAGAGACGTAAAGTGAGCAAATGCTGTTGGAAAAATTGTGCCAATAGACTTGTTCGATGCAGGATTGCCACAGACCACCAATTGGTAAAAAATGCAGTATCTATGATGTGCAATAAAACAAATAAAGCAAAAGATGTTAGTACTGCTCCATCGACCCCCAAAGTTTGCCCTGGAGACCATCTATTTTATGCTTTGCAGCGAGGGTTAACTTTCAGCTACCCTTGGCAATTAATACTAAGTGATTTGTTAAACACACAACAACAACAACAAAAACAACAAACAAGCAAACCCCCACACAAAAACTTCGTGCCAAATTTTGCCTAGCATTCAATTTAATTACTTAATTACAACTTTAAAATCTTCCAAACAATTTAAAGGAAGAGAAATGAAGTTAGAGTCCTGTCAGCCAAACTTATAGAGTGTTAGCAACAGAATTTAGTGCAGGGAACAGAACAGAAAAAAAAGGTAGCAACAAAAAAGGAAAGGACCAAAAAAAAAAAAAAAAAAGCAGGGGAAAGTGGCTGGTGGGAGAAAAAAGAATTCAAAGCTTTTGTTTTCCAAAGAAACTGAGAACTGTAAAACCAGTAGTAACTTTAAAAATACAGATATTGATATACATAGGCAAACAAATGTACATGAGTTCATGCGCGCGCATGTGTGTGTGTGTACGTGTGCATGTCTGTGTGTGGAGAGAGGGAGAAAGAGACAGTAGGGGTGGGGATTAGGGCACAAAACCAAGAAGGAAAGTACTAAAAGTAAGAAAAAGCCTTTCCTGGGGCGCCTGGGTGGCTCAGTCATTAAACCTCTGCCTTTGGCTCAGGTCATGGTTCCAGGGTCCTGGGATCGAGCCCCGCATTGGGCTCCCTGCTCCGCAGGAAGCCTGCTTCTCCCTCTCCACTCCCTCTACTTGTGTTCCCTCTCTCACTGTGTCTCTCTCTATCAAATAAATAAATAAAAATTAAAAAGGAAAGAAAGAAAAAGCCTTTCCTTAGATTTTAAAATACTCCAGTATAGAATAATAGAAAACTCCAGTGGTTCCATTTTGCCCTTTTATTAAATTAAGTACAAAGATGGTCACTAACCAATCTCAATGCCACTTAATGTGATCGAAAATATTAAAATCTGGGAGCACCTGGATGCTCAGTTGGTTAAGTGTCTGCCTTCAGCTCAGGTCATGATCTCCAGGTCCTGGGATCGAGGCCCGCATCGGGCTCTCTGCTCGTCAGAGAGTCTGCTTCTTTCTCTCTCTCTCCCCCCTGCCCCCCCCACTACTCATTCTTTCTCTCTCTCAAATAAATAATTTTTTTAAAAAAGCAAAACCTGAATGTAAGTTCTCCAAACATTTTTGTAATCACTAGGTCAATGTCTTACGAGAGCATGATAGCTCTTATTCAGTCAGCGAGCCAGCCAAATTTCATTTATTGATCACCTACTGGGTAGCAGGCATTGAGCTAAGCAGTAGGTATACAGTATTCAGCAAACCTGACATGGTCTTTGACCTCAAAAGAGTTTATCATTAAGTGTCAGAGGCTGACGTTAAACAAGTAAAAATATAATTCCTAAGTATGGGATGTGATTTAAAAAGGGGGGGGGGCTTCTAAGCTGAAGCTTAAAGGTGTCAATCTTATAGAATGGGAGGGAGGGAGGGACAGAGGTGGAGGCAAGACTGGATGGAAAGAGAGTTACTCCAGTACTCCAAAATTAGGCCCAATTGGTGAGTTCTGGGAACTAAAGGGCCACAGGTGTGGCTGGTTGAGTGACATGAGTTTGGGCTGCAGAATTTCATAGCCCATGTAAGAAATGGAGTTTTATTCTGCAGCCTGAATTTTCTCCTGAGGACAATTCTAAAATGAATAAAAGTTAAGTATTCTTAAATTAACAACTTTTGTAGCACACTCAATTTTTAAAGTAACAGTGGGGAAATGTACTACAATTAGAACTGTTAAATAAATTAGGTACATCTTATGATGGAATATTATCCAACCATATAAAAATGTTTTAAAAGAATATTTAATGATACAAAAAATCTTCAAGATATTTAAAATCAGTATATACATAAACATATAACACCATTTTGTAAAAGAGAAATGCATCTGTAATTTTATTCATAGAAATACTAAAAGGAGGGGTGCCTGGCTGCCTCAGTCAGTAGAGGATGTGACTCTTGATTTCAGGGTTGTAAGTTTGAGCCCCACATTAAATGTAGAAATAACCTAAAAATAAAAAAAAATTAAAAAAAGAAATACTAGAAGGAAACACCAAAATGTTCAAAATGATTAAACTAGGTGGAGGAATTATAGATGGTTCTATTTTTTTATTTAACTTTTTTTCAGTTATCATTCAGTAAAGTGAACTTTTTTGGGAGGGAAGGATGTACAGTTCTGTGAATTTTAGCACAAGTGTAGAGTCCTGTAACCATCATAACAATCAGGATACAGCATGATTCTATTGTGCCAAAAAAATTCCTTCATGTTATTCCTTTATAGCCACATATGATAGTTTATTTTAATCTTTATGCTTTTCTGTAGCTTTTAAATTCACTGCCATTAGCAATGTATTATTTTAATTTGTAGAAAAAAACATAATTTGAAGTAATGGAAATAAAAGAACAATATAATAAACAATAATTCCCTAATGCAATGACTTTTTTCTTAACCATTATTTGAGATAAGCATGCTTCAGATATTTTTAGATTTTACAAGTCTTCCTCAACTAACTCATTCTGCTCCTGGCCAGAAATACTAAGCTTTGAGCAATTGTGAAAAAAATACCACCAGTGGGGGTAAGTCCTGGGGGACAATCTATGTTAACTAGAAGAAGTTTCTCTCAAATGAACAATGACAATGAAAAGTAACAGAAAGACATACAGTAACATTAACGGTAATGCCAGCTCAAAAGACCTGGTAGGGAAAAAAGACAATCCCACCCAAGAAAACTTCTTGTGGGGCGCCTGGGTAGTTCAGTCGTTGGGCGTCTGCCTTCGGCTCAGGTCATGATCCCAGGGTCCTGGGATCTAGCCCCGCATCGTGCTCCCTGCTCCGCAGGAGGCCTGCTTCTCCCTCTCCCACTCCCCCTGCTTGTGTTCCCTCTCTCACTGTGTCTCTATCAAATAAATAAAATATTTTTAAAAAAAGAAAGAAAACTTCTTGTTCTTTCTCCTGTTTAATTGAATCATCTATTCAGATGATCCCGGTACACACACAAGCAATCCCAGGCCTTGCATAGCATTACAAGAACTAGCTACCACAACTTTATAGCTATCAAGGTCTATTCTGGTTCAATTATCCGGCACTGAAAGAAGATTCAAAACATGTCTCATTTTTAATGTATTAAGCAGAAAAATACATTTCTGTGATGCCAAGTTTAGATAGATCGTTATCTTCTGGACAGGATTTCGTGACTATGTGGCTTAGAGCGTTCCTGCCATCCTCCCCTCTCGACTCAAATCTAAGTAAGGAGCAACTGCTGGGGCTAGGCAGGCCTGGATGGTGGGAAGGAGGCTTTGGGTGCTGACGACCTGAAGGTAAGACCTGGATGAAGAGACCTGGGGAAATGTGGATGTAATCCCCACCAGGCCCCAAACACACACAATTTAGAGTCCTGAGGCTTTAGACAAGATCCTTGGACAGCCCCATCCCATTCCGCCAAGGACACAGCCTGAAGGTCTACCTTGACTCCTTCTTCCAACCAGACAGCTGAACAGGTGAGCTGAATTATTTTGCCTGAAGGTAAGGCAAGTGGTGGGCTCTGCTGTGGAAGAGCCACAGGAGGTAAATATTTTCATTCCCTCCATTTTGCAGAGGAGGAAAATGAGGCCGATAGTGGTTGAATCACTTGCCAGAAATCAAGAAGTTGGTACGTGGCATTACAGGATTCTAATCCAAGCAGTTTGGCTTCAAAACCCATGCTACTATTACCTCTTTTGGAATGTTGTGCTGCTTATGGTGGGAAAAAATACCAAACAAAAGGAAGGCCCATTGACAGAGAATGGTGGGATACAGTGTAGTGTAGCCATACCACTGAATACCAGGCATAAATGAAACAGAAGCAGGATCTGTGATAGTGACTATAGAAGGATTGACCTCATCCATTTATTGAGAAAAGCAAGATATATAATACCACTCAATTTTTCAAAAACAATGACAGAAAATGCTACATATCTTTATGCTTCTCTATAATTACAGGAGCATGGAAGAAGATAATCAAGGACACACACCATGTTGCTAACACTGAAAATGGAGTTTTTATTCTTAATTCATAAAAAAGCAAGTTAACAATACTTATTTTAACTATTAAAAATAAGGAACAATCTTCTGATCTACTCTAGTCAAGTATGTATTCAGACAACACCTGAGTGCACAGAATACAGGTTTGAACTGGAAAGCGTGCCTCACACGGAGAAGCTGCCCGCTGCAGCCAAAAGGATTCTTACTTACTAAGAAAGTGGAACAGAAACTAGAAGCGTATCTCTTAAGCCAACTTTCTGCCAACCCCTTCGATCCTCTTAATAGAGGCTAAATACACCCTGGTTTGGGTATGGATGGAGGTGGTGTGCTTGTATTTGTGTGTTCAAGCCGCATGTTCATGTGTATTTATTCTAACACCACACTGTCCATTGCTCCGGTCTGGTTGGAACGGTCCTGGAAAGCAGAGCACGAGAAAGTCAACTTGGCAGGTCACTCTCGGCCATCTCAGGAAACCAGATGAGTGTGCTGATTTCTTCATTAATGTCAAGAAAGGGAGAACAATAGGTCCCAGCCATTAAGCCCTTTCCAGTTCAAGATAAGAAAGAGTTAAACAGATGATAATCCATGCATTTAGCTGGGTTTCAAACATTTGGCTGCTTAATCATTTGTTCCTCACTGCGCACTGTCCAAACACACAGGGAATGTTTGAAAAGCCGTAGTCTTAGGGATGGGGGAAATGAGGAGGGTTTCTAGAGAGGTGTGGGGAGGAGAGGGGAAGGTGGAGACAGAATTCACAGGGGTGGAAAAGCCAGGGAGATTTCACGGCCAAATCTTTACTAGGAAATGAAACCATTTCTCAACTGCCATTTGGGAAATAGGCTAAATAAACTCCATCTCACTAAGTCACTAAGGACTAGCTAGATGATTAAGGCAGTGATGTCAGTATTTCAAATAGTGTATGACAATAGATTTATGACTAACCCCATTTAGTACTATTGTTTTGCAAACTAGCTTATTTTAACTTTTTAAGTAATATTTTAATCACATTTCACTGAACACTTCAGGGGTAAAATTATATACCTGAGTTTAATGGTAAGGAGAGACAGAAAGAAGCAAATTCCAGGTGGCCTATATTTCAATCTTTATAGAATGAAAACAATAAATACAAAGAAAAAATAGCTTGGCTGTTTCCTGAAATGAGTGGGCTTAGAATATAGACTTATCTGATAAATCCGCACAATGTTTCAGAAACATTTATGAGTAACCAAAATAGTAGCTGTAGAGAGTCATTCATCTTCCTATAATGAATGTCCTGGATAATACAGAAACTTAGAAAACTATAATAAGAATTGATTCACTTCTTTCTTAGGTGACAGAAAAACTTAAGGCAGACTTCTATGAATACACAGATACACAATATAATTTTATATTCTTTTTTTTAAAGATTTTATTTATTTATTTGATAGAGAGAGACACAGTGAAAGAGGGACACAAGCAGGGGGAATGGGAGAGGGAGAAGCAGGCCTCCCGCCAAGCAGGGAGCCCAATGTGGGGCTCGATCCCAGGACCCTGGGATCATGACCTGGGCCGAAGGCAGACGCTTAACGACTGAGCCACCCGGGCGCCCCTAATTTTATATTCTTGATACAATAAAATCTGTATCCCCAAAAGAGACATAATGGTATCTTTTCTAAGGAATGTTTTTATCCTTTGGGGAAATCTCTTAGTCTCTCCCTACCCCTCCAATACAAACTGAAAAGTAGAGATGACCCCAAGAAACCAAATGGAATGCTTATACCAAAGCTACTTCTTCACTTTCTAAGTCTATAGTCTACTTATAAAAATTGTGAGCAACAAAGAAGATACTTCAGTTATTTTCTAAATATTTTTTATTCTGTTATATCACCATACAGTACATCATTAGTTTTTGATGTAGTGTTCCATGATTCACTGTTTGCATATAACACCCAGTGCCCCATGTAATACGTGCCCTCCTTAATACCCATCACCGGATTAACCCATCCCCCCACCCCCTCCCCTCTAGAACCCTCAGTTTGTTTCTCAGAGTCCACAGTCTCTCATGGTTCATCTCTCCCTCCGATGTCCCCCCTTCATTTTTCCCTTCCTTCTCCTAGTGGCCTCCATGCTATTCCTGACGTTCCACAAATAAGTGAAACCATATGATAATTGTCTTTCTCTGCTTGACTTACTTCACTTAGCATAATCTCCTCCAGTTCCATCCATGTTGATACAAATGTTGGGTATTCATCCTTTCTGATGGCTGAGTAATATTCCATTGTATATATGGACCACATCTTCTTCTTTTTTTTAAAGGTTTTATTTATTCATTTGACAGAAACAGAGATAGCGAGAGCAGGAACACAAGGAGGAGTGGGAGAGGGAGAAGCAGGCTTCCCCCCGAGGAGGGAGCCCGATGTGGGACTCGATCCCAGGACCTGGAATCATGACCTGAGCTGAAGGCAGACGCTTAACGACTGAGCCACCCAGGCGCCCAGGACCACATCTTCATTATCCATTCATCTGTTGAAGGGCATCTCAGCTCCTTCCACAGTTTGGCTATTGTGGACATTGCTGTTATGAACATTGGGGTGCATATGGCCCTTCTTTTCACTACATCTGTATCTTTGGGGTAAATACCTAGTAGTGTAATTGCTGGGTGATAGGGTAGCTCTATTTTTAACTTTCTGAGGAACCTTCACACTGTTTTCCAAAGTGGCTATACCAACTTGCATTTCCGACAATATTTTCTAAATATTTTTAAAGCACATATACTGGGGTGCCTGACTGGCTCAGTGGGTTAAGCATCTGACTTGATTTTGGCTCAGGTCATGATCTCAGAGTTGTGAGGTTGAGCCCCATGTAGGACTCTGCGCTGAACATGCAGTCTGCTTGAGATACTCTCCCTCTCCTCTGCCGCTCCCTCACTTGCACATGTGCTCAATAAATAAATAAATAAATAAATAAATAAATAAATAAATAAATAAATAAAATCTTTAAAAAATATATATATTATCTCATTTCTTTTCTAGCAATGGATCATTATGATTGACAAGTTCTATGCAAATCTGAATAAGATTCCTGAAGATACATGCAGAAGGATAAAATATATATGCTCAAAATGGCAATTGGAAGAGAGGATTCTGGGAAGATGGTAGAGTTGGAAGCAGCAGGAATTCATCTTTCCACCTAGACAACAATAGGACTGGAAAAAAAATCTGTCTAATGTAATTATTTTAAAACTCAACTAGACAGCATGCATTACTGGAGTTCCAGAAGGAGAAGAGAAAAAGAAGAGAGAATATATGAAGAAATAATGGTTGAAAATTTACCAAACTTGACAAAAGATGTGAATATAAACAACCAAGGGACCCAACAAACTTCAAGTAAGATGAACTCAAAGGGCTCCACACCAAAACACATTATTACCAAACTCTCAAGAGACAAAGAGAAAACAGACTAATTAGACTTCATGGAAATTAAAAACTGTGCATCAAAGGACACTATTAACAGAGTGAAAAGGCAACCTATGGAATGGGAAAACTATTTGCAAATTATATAACTGATAAGAGATTAATATCCAGAACATATATAAAGAACTCCTAAAATTCAACAACAAAAACCCCAAGCCTGATTCAAAATGGGCAAAGGACTTGAATAGACAGTTCTCCAAAGAAGATACATGAATGGCCAGGAAGCACATGAAAAGATGCTCAACATTACTAATCATTAGAGATATGCAAATCAAAACCATGATGAAATGACACTTCATACCCATTAAGATGTCTACTATCAAAACAAAACAAAACAGAAAATAACAAGTGTTGGAGCATTTGTGGGTAAATTAGAATCCTTGTGCACTCTTAGTGGGATTGTAAAATGGTACAGACACTGTGGACAACAGTGTGGTGATTCCTTAAAAAATTAAAAATGAAATTATCATATGACTCAGAAATTCCACTTCTGGGTATATACCTAAAAGAATTGAAAGTGGAGTATCAAAATGATATTTGTACACCCTTATTCATAGTAGCATTATTCATAATAGCTAATACTTGGAAACAACCCAAATGCACATCAACAAATGAATGGATAACAAAATGTGGTATATACATCTAATGGACTATTTTAAAGCCTTAAATAGGAAGGAAATACTGACATGTTATAACATGGATGAATCTTGAGAACATGATGCTAAGACTTTCAGTTTTACAAGATGAAAAGAGTTCTGGAGAAGGATAAGGGGGATGGTTGCCCAATAGTATGAATGTGCTTAATGCCACTTAACCATACACTAAGAAATGGTTAAGATGGTAAATTTTATATTATGTATATTTTACCCAATAAAAATAGTTACAAAATAGGGGCGCCTGGGTGGCTCAGTCGTTAAGTGTCTGCCTTCGGCTCAGGTCATGATCCCAGGGTCCTGGGACCGAGCCCCACATCGGGCTCCCTGCTCAGTGGGGAGCCTGTTTCTCCCTCTCTCACTCCCCCTGCTTGTGTTCCTGCTCTCGCTGTCTCTCTCTGCCAAATAAATAAATAAAATCTAAAAAAGATAGTTACAAAATAAACTTAAAAGTTAAAAAAAAAAATACCCTGGAATAATTCTAGCCAAGTAATTGGTAAAGTTTGGCCAAGACTTCAGAAAGAAATTCTCTAGAAGTGTCTAGTCAAAAATCAAGCCTTGGTACACCATTGGTAGATTCCCAAAGTATGGATGAAAAAAAAGGCATGGGCTTTACCAGCTGTATGCCTACTCTGTATGTTATAGTTGTGTTTTCCTTTTGTGACCTTTAGCTAAACCTTCGGAAGATGATAAAATATATTACTGAAAACACCAAAAATCAAGGTTGTATGGGCTTTTTCCCACCTGATTCTGAAGCAGATTGTTTTTATCCATCAAATCTGTCAGAGATCATTGGGGAGTGCATTTGAAAGTAAAACAGAAAGTCCTAGGCTGCATTCTTTCTATCTCATTAAGCAGATAGTATGTACATCCTAAAATCAAACTTCCTCTGCCTATGGAATCAGCATGGGATTCATCTAGTAAATCAATGTTTGAGAATATTTTAATTGTTCTATATTAGCTTTGGTTCACTCTAGTCAATGAAGAAAGCACCTAATGAAAAATGAAAAGTGATTTCAAAGAAATGTAAGCCAGTAAAATTTCTCCCTACAACAGAAACATGAAACATGCTACAAATGCTTCCTTGTTTTGCACTCCCAGTGAATACTGTTAAAGTGATATACATGCTCTAATAAATAAGACAGTAACAACACCTACCAAGAGCCACCCCTTTCCTTTTTGGAAAATGATTAAGAGTTTTAAAAATAAATCTTCTCACTGAACATTATACATAACAAATTAATTAATCACAAATTAATACACATGAATTTACATTTTCAGTCATGAGTAATTGGTGCTAAACCAGTTCTCTAACCACAGTCAATAGAACAATGGACAAACACAGGATACAAATGTTTCCAGACATGGAATAGACAACACGGAACTTAACTCCTGAGAGATGGAAAACTAACAAGATGGACCTTACTATCACCCAGCTTTCTGCCTGAGGACACATACCAGGTACCAGCAAAGGAAGGGAACCCAAGAAGACTACTGCAGTCTCATTAACCTGAGGTGCCAGATATCAAAGAACAAGAAGGCAGAGGTGGTTCGAATTTGTAAGGCAAAGACCCAAACAGAAGGGAGCTATGCAGAGAAGGAGCTTAAGAAATCTGCATAAGGGTCCCTTTGAGTCTCTAGCTGAATGTGCTTAGTATCCTTAAGGTGAGATTTCATAAGGCTATGAAACAAAGAAAAACTACAAGGGAGGTATAAGGAGCTATAAGCAGAGCAATTAGCATCAAGAGATAAAAAGGCAATGGACTACAACTCAACAACATAAAGGAATGAACTCTTGATACTTGCAGCAACACCAGTGCATCTCAGAGTCATGCTGAGGGAAAGAAGCCAAAAAACTAGCATATACTGCATGATTCCATTTATATAAAATTCTAGAAATTGCAATCTAATTTACAGTGATAGGAAGCAGATCAGTGTTTGCCTGCAGATGCAGATGGAAGGAAGGAGGAATGCATTAATTGATTACAGAGGGTCACAAGGAAACTTTTTTTGGAGGGGATGCTGATAACAATGTTTATTACCTTGATTATGATAATGGTTTCATAGATACCTGCAGATAACAAAACTTACTGAGTTATACTGAGTTGAGCACTTTATTTTTTAAAAATATTTATTTATTTATTTGAGAGAAAGAGTGTGTGTGTGCACATGCCTGAGGGGGTGGGCAGAGAGAGGAACAAGCAGACACCCCACTGAGTGCGAGCCTGACACAGGGCTCAATCTCAACACCCCCAAGATCATGACCTGAGCCAAAATCAAGAGTTGGCCACTCAACCAACTCAGCCACCAGGCACTCCTGAACACTTTAATTATATGTGGTTTGGTTTACTTCAATTATACCTCAATAAAGTGAACAAACAAAATCAAACATAGGATTATACTTACCTATTGCTTTTAATTTCATATGATGTGAACACATTTCTATATAAATGCCTATATGTCTGTATTCTGTTTTAGTATTCTATTAAATGAACATATTCTGATTTATTTAACCAAACCTATTATTAGATATTGAAGTTGCTTTCCACTGTTCACTATTATAACCCCCAGACAACAGTATTTTCAATGAGAGGTCATACATAATTTTCAGTTGCAGTACCTCAGTTAGTAGGAATACTATACTCAGCAAGCAAAGATCCAACATTAAAATTCTGTTCCATAGCCATGAACTTGGACTTACCCCTAGTCTTGGACTGTTGTGCTGAAAATACACACAATTGGACCAACAGGCACTGGAATAGCTCGATGTGAGGAAAAACTAACAGAAATTGAGCCCCACCAGAAGAGAAAGAAACATATGCTCCATTGGAGGATCAGCCACATTATCTCTGAATGCAAATACATTTAATCAGCCTCAAAAGAAGAATGAAAAAAAAAATTTACTGCAGGTATTCAATGTGTATTGTAGGGTTCATGAGGAATGCAGACGAGCTCTCCAAGGAAAATACTACTATCTCGGCTCCGTGTGTGCTGAAAGCTGGTCTTGCACTGAGAAGGTGAATTAAGTAGGTAAATTCACTAATTTGCAAACCCACTCCAGGGAACCATGTGTAATGAGCTAACCACCACTCCAGAATGGCCTGAAACCCAGCAGTAAGATGTGGAGAATGGTCAACAAAGCAGCAAAAGGACAGTTCACACCAGCAAAAAAAAGAAAAAAAGAAAAAAAAGGAAAAAAAAGAAAGAAAGAATATATGCAATACTCGTCTCTCTTCCGAAAGAGAGAGATTATTTCATTCGGGAGACATTGCCCAAATGATGAAATCAAAACCACCATTTCAGGATAGAAGAATAACACACTACTTAATACATATCTGGTACTCTTCAGAAAAAGCAGTGAAACGCTCCTCTCTTCTCTCTTCCCCTCCCTTCCCGGTCCCCCACCACCTATTTTCCGTGCAGCCTGTACTTTACAACTCTCTCTCCCTGCCGTGCTGGAGCAGACCTCTCCTTCATGCCAAAACTGCCCTTTGAAGTCTGCCCTCCCATTAGGGCTTTGGTGTAGGTATTCAGACTGATCACACGAGCCCCGCAGAATTCCCGGACCGTCCACGTTCTGTCGTATACAGTTGTTTCATGTAGCCTGTGATTTACAGTCTTAATTAATGCTCAAAAGAAGAAGAGCACATCTTTGGTGGGGCTTTCCCCCCCTTCTTTCTACAAAACAGGACTCTTGGGGTTTCTGCGGACATTGTGCAGGATGGTTTTGCCAAATGGAATGAAGCACACTTAATACTTTTCCTTTATAACCTTTGCCATAAATCAGCTGGCACTCGGTCTGCACAAGTGCGGCGATTAATGTCCTGCCCCTCCCCCAGCACTTCCCGAATTTTAAACAAAGTAGGAATAAACTGAGGGTGAACAGAGCCAGCGGGCCCAGTAAATCAGTTTAATGAGATCCGAATAGATCACATAGGACATATTGTGGTAAAATAAGGTGGGTGGTGGGGATCTGAATTTCAACAGTGTGGGAGTAGTGGGGGCCGAGAAGATGGAAGTTGCAGTAGGCGATGCTCAAACTCTGACACACGTCTTCGGTAAAAACAGCACATCTTACATTCTCTTTCCCATTTGCTGAAACGTACTGCTGTGACTCGTTTGGATTTAGCACTGTTTCCTGTCTGTGGTTTCGCTGGTCCATGTTTTCCCACAGATGGGGAGTTTTCTGTTTGCTTCTTTTCGTCCATGACTACCTCGATCGGCGTTCATTCTTAGTCTACAGCTCCCTTCCAGAAATATACATCTTTGCCTGCACAGATACCTCGCTATATAAGATAGGAAAAATAAAGACCTCATATCTGAGTGCCGTAATAAGAAGTGAGAAACTAATTATTAGGTTATACCCATCTGGTGCAGGACCCCCAGACGCTGCTCAGTACACCCTTCGCTTACTGTCACTAACAAGTGGGAAATTCACACTCCTCCCTCCCCTCCACTGTATCAGAGAAAAACATACTGTTCAGTTTTCTGCTCTTTAAATCAAATACACGAATAGGATTCCTCCTGTATCGAAAACTATATTAATGATGAAAATGAAAACAACCTTCTTTCAGATAAGTTCCCTGATTATGTATGACCTTAATGTTGCTCACAAAGTAAAGTGTACCATCACAGATGCCTCTATTAATAGAGCTCTCATGAGTTATAGAATTTTCAGGAAGATTGTTGAAAGAAATAAATAAATGAAAAAGAAATGAGAGAAAATAAAAGAATGCCTCGTAATGTTTCATTTACTTTACGAAATGCATGAGGTCTGTTTCAAAACTCCTGAGTCCCCTGTCTATAAGATTACCAAATTTTAGTAATGTTTACCTGTTCATATTACTCTCCATGACTAAACACCAGAAGGACATTAATTCAGTATGTTACAAGGCTAACTGACTTTCTGAGAAAACTGTCCAAGCAACTAATTAACTCCCAAAAGAGGATCTATTTGATTGTAAGAAGAGGTACAAGAATGCCATGTTATTACACTTTTAAGACTTGAGTTATGGGAAGATACAGATCATTCTTTTTCCTTTTCATAGGAGAGAATATTAATTACTTTTACATATGTCTCCTCCCAATTAAGCCTGAACATACTAACTAAGCAGCCTCTTAGCCTCATACTAAAAAGTTTCTTCTAGGAAGCAGATTCAAGATTTTGAATATTCCAAATCTGCATTGTAACTGGAAAGCAATTGAAAAAAGAAGCGCAGTTTTTAACTTCCATCATCATGGGTAATAAATACTAATGAAATGTTTTTAAGCTTAAAAATTGCCAGCATACTAAACCTGAGGAATGTTAGCAAGCTGAAAGTTATGTATCGTCTATAGCAAATTCAGCACTCTCATGTTTCTGGCCTATTTCACACTATGGATTATGTCACGCACATGGCATAAAAGTTAATGCACTCAACAACACAAAGGAATACAGCTGTGGAAGAGCCTAAATGACACAATGGCAATTTTGCATTTTAACATTTAAGGTCTCTAGTGCTTTTCAAACTTAACATAAGGTCTCCATCTCCAATGCTCCTCCCCTTCTTTTCTCCTTTTAAATGTGAAAGAAGTTGATTGATAACATATTTCAACCTTACCAGATAGCTCAGACATGGTGTGCTTGTCTCAAAAAAAAAAATCACAACTACATGCAGCATGACTTATTTTTAAATCATTCCTTTTACATACTCTTTTTCTTGCAGAGGTCAAAGATGTCCCACCTTGCAGAGATAAGAAATAGAATATGAGGCAGACAGGAGATTCGCTGCCAAGGGCTAGATCTCAAACACAGAATCACTTTCATTTCCTTTTTTTATGAGCATGAATATATTACTTAACACATATTCTAACTAACTGATGGCTAAGAGGAAAGAGAGATTTTCTACCTGAAGCATGGCGAACAACCTGGAAGGATGAGCTAAACATGGTGTCTGGTACGGTTGTATAAAAATCAGTGTTAGTGCTCTTCCTTCCCCCATGGAAAACCAACGCCTGCATTTGCACTCTACTGGGTAGAAAAATACAGACTCAGATTTGGTGAGATTTTAAAAACTTCACATCTTCTCAATGTGACTTCTTCCCCTGGATGAATGATTAAGAATGCAGAAAATAATAGTTTGAATTTACAGTATAATGACATTTTCAAATGTGACATGTCTGTCTCATAAGAAAGTCATCCATTTCCTCTCATAAAAAAAGAGTCTGAGACAAATTTAAAATTTCAACTGCAATCTGTCGTTGTTGTCACATCATGCAAATAAAATGAGGTGTCTGAAGTATTTTCATCCTCCGACTGGGACATAGTACTAATTTGGTGGAGGAAAAGTGTCATCTGTGGTGTAAAAACAATAGTATGTTAGTATATACCAATTTTTTTTTTAAGTATATGTGCTGCCGAAGTGAGTACAGTATATACCACTTTTTTAAGGGCCAAAGATCCCTGAAACTTTGAAAAAGGCTCTGGTTATAGTCAGGCACACAAATGCCTGCATTTAACTTGAGGGGTTTGTGAGACAGCCACAGGATCGTGCCCCGAGAGAAAGATGGCCTGCTAGGCATAAAAGGAATCAAACAGGCTTCAGGAACACTGATACGGACATGTAGTCACTCAGCTTGATTTTTCTGGATCTCTTATCAGAGGAAAAAGTTAAGGATCCAGGTCACAGTTGAGATGTGGTAGAAAGATAACCTGGAGTCAGATACCAACAGATTCTATCAGTCCCAACCCTGGCTCTGCTACTTACACCAGCCCCAGTTTCCGTATTTGTAAAGTCGAGACAGAAGTACACAAAGAGCATCCAGGCTTTCTCAGCCAAGAGGTGTGGTTCCTACTCTTCAGGAAGAGACTCCACAGAGGTGACAACACAAGGGTTTAAGCAGAGTTCCTGTCAATGAAGAAAAAGTAATGACCTCCCTTGCCTGCTTAAGGAAAGCTCCTTAGAGGAGCTGAAAGCTGATCAGAACTTTAAATCACTAAAATCTAAACCACTGTTAAACACTAAGGTAGTCTTAGTAAAAAAAACCACTGTTAAACATGAAGGTAGTCTTAGTAAATGCCAGAATCATACAAACATTACATAAAATACACTGCAGTGGAGGAAAAGAAAGAAAATAAGAAAAATGTCCATGGTGTTTAACAGACCAAATAAGAGAGGCAACAAAAGTTGTGTCCACAAATCTTGGCAATTCCCCACTGCCGGTCATTTACTTATATCAAAGACAATGCTAATGAATTAATTACCACATTTCCAAGCACCAGAGCAGAAAATCAGAAAAGGCAATCAGAAAGGATGAAGGAAACCACATTAATAACACAAGAGGGGCAGCTGACAGTCTTTCAGGGAGGAAAAAAGTGAAAAAGCAGAATAATTAAGAACTGAAAAAAAAAAAAAAACCCACACCCACAGCAGCCTAAAGTCACTTGGAATAAAGGACAAAGACCTTGAACAATTCTTTTGGCGGGGGGGTATAAATATCTGCTTTGATTCACTAGTATTTCTTGTACCAAGGTAAACATTTCTGTTTGTTCTCACAAGTAACAAATAGGTGGACAGATACTCTCCTAACAAAATGCAGTGCCTTTCCCCTTGCCTGGATAATCATTCAGTAGCCTACAGAATAACTTGCCCCATTCTAAATTTGACACCAGGGACCTCAAACAATTTTGTAATCAATATTCATGGCGATGATCTTAAATTTTTAAGAAATAGGAAAATGATATTCAAGATGCTATTTATTGCTTAAGGATGCACGTGCCTCGCTATCTAGACCATACACCTGGAATTTTATGTTTCCAGTTCTGACAGAATAACTTGCTCCTTCAACAGAAATGTCATTATGCTTCTGGGGCATCCTATGCTTCTTTCGCGGGGTGTCCTATGCTTCTTTCGCTCTCTCTCATTTTACTCTATCCTTATAGCAGTCTTTTGGATAAGAAGGCAGATACTGGAACTCCCATTTTAGGTAAGAGGAAACTGAAATACCGGACATGAAATGACTTTCTCAGAATCACCAATCGACTTAGTGACAATCCCTGGGCTGTGGGCACATACTTGAAGAAATAAACATTCCAGTTGAGGGAAGGGTGGCAGTGTTTCTTTGGCTTCTTAAATGAACAGCATAGCTAGCATTACCTTTTCCTACAATAGTGCTCCAGAAAGCTTCCTTTTGCCCCCAGGTAATGGAGTAAGAGCCTCTGGGGTCAACTCCGAGAGCACCAGCCCTGTCAGGCTTCCCCACTCCAGGGTGCCGTCTTAGTTATGGGGACAAATGACAACACAAGGGGTCCTCTGCCGACATGCTGCATCGCTGCCCGCCCTGCACACACACACAGTCTTTGCTGGCTTTTCCTCCATTCTCTGCATCTTTTGCAGGAATTGGAATGGGAGTACGAGAGGAGGTCAAGAAGGGAAACTACCCAAACATAGGAAACTGGAAGTACTTTAAAAAATAATCATCAAAAACAAGTAATCAGAGAGTCTGATGTCAGTAAGTCTGGTCAGTTTATACTTGGCATCAGATTACAGACTCTTGCCAAGTTGATTTAGTGTGCACACTTGTGTTTTTCTTCAATTATCAAAAACCAAATAAAACTATCTTTAATAAGTTATTGTTATGAGTGGCCTACTTTTTTTACTCTACTTCTTAATGCTAGTTAGCCTTTTATAAGAGCCCAAATCCACTGCAGCAGAATCAAAATCCTCAGAGAATGTGAAGCTAAAAAAGAATGGGCAGGGCTGACCCAGAAGAAAATACAGGTATGATTTCTGGGAAGGCTAAGGTGACCTACTCAAGTTCTCTTTGTACCCATTTGGAAACTGAGATTCAGGTGTGAAGGGATTTGTCCAAGTAACTAATGGCCAACAATCAGTTTATAAATTATGCCAGTCATAGAAAAGTGGTCTTTGTGCAATGCCAAGAACATTGCTTAGAATATTCTTTGAGGGGCGCCTGGGTGGCTCAGTCGTTAAGCATCTGCCTTCGGCTCAGGTCATGATCCCAGGGTCCTGGGATCTAGCCCCGCATCGGGCTCCCTGCTCCGCGGGAAGCCTGCTTCTCCCTCTGCCACTCCCCCTGCTTATGTTCCCTCTCTCGCTGTGTCTCTCTCTGTCAAATAAATAAATAAAATCTTAAAAAAAAAAAAAGAATATTCTTTGAATCGGGGTAAATTCTCTGTCTCCCTCTATCAAATTCACCTCGAAGGACAGGAAAAAAAGGTTGGGATAGAAGTACAGAGTAGAACACCAAGAGCACGCAAGGCTCTGTAGAGCTGGACTGGATCCAAATTAGTCTGTATAAACTTTCAGTCAACTGCTTCCTCTCTCCAAGTATCAGCTTCCTCATCTGTGAAATGGGAAAAAATATACTCCACCACACCCTCCCCAATCAGCTTAGAGGTTCTAACAGATAATATAAATGCAAACTGCTTGGCATACAAGAAGGAAATGTTGGTTCTCTTTCTCAACAGTAAGTAAAACTTCAAAAATAAAAAGGAGACGCAGAGAAAAAGAAATGAAGCAAAAATAAACATAAGAAATCATTTATGACTTCGAGGCTGAATAAGCAATATGTGAAATATTCACATCTATTCCTCCAAGCACTCCACTCCATTTTTAGCTAGCTTACTCCTGCCACAAATGAATGAAAATGTGAGTTAATCAAGTTTTCAATTCTATTTTTTTAAGTGTAGAGGGGAGAAATAATCAAAAGCTATCAACTAACTCAGTATCTGTGATTTATCTATATTTCAATTATTCTTGTTATCTTGCGATGCCACCTGAATAAATTTACATGAGTAAATAACATATGTAATATTAAACTTTTCTTAGAATATAAAACCCTCTACACCAAATAATTTATGTAGATGCTCTGGCCTCAGAGATGGAACATAACTCCCTACTCCTTAAGTTTTATCTACACATAATGACTTCCTTCCAAAGAGTACAGTAGGGAAAGGTGGCAGCAGTGGAGTGGAGAGGGGAGTGCTGTAGAGAAACCTGACAAACACTAGCTCAGCCAGTGACCAAGGTCAACATCAACAGAGATAACCCATGTTGATAATATATACCCTTGATATGATGTGATGAAATGGTACTTTATTTCTGTGGTCATCCTCTCCCAAACCCATTACTCCAGTCTAATCATGAAAAAATAATTAGACAAATCCCAACTGAGGGACATTCTACAGAATACCTGACCAAATACTCCTCAAAACTGTCAAGGCCATTAAAAATAAGGAGTTATCTGAGAAACTGTAACACAGACTAGAGGAGCCTAAGGAGACATGATGTTTAAATGTAATATGGTATCCTGGATAGGATCCTGGAATAGATAAAGGACATTAGGTAAAAACTAAGGAAACCTGAAAAATTAAAAGTATGGACTTTAGTAAATAGAACATAACAACATGGGTCCATTAATTGTAACAAGTGAGCCATACTAATATGTTAATAACAGATGAAACTCTGTACTATCTTATCAATTTTCTGTAAACCTAAGTCTGTTCTAAAGAAAACCAACTATGAATCATTACATTAACAAGACTATTTTAGTAACTATATATTCCATTACTAGAAAACTTATTTTTCTAGAGTCAAATGTATATTCAATTCCAGCTTTGTAAAAAGAAACAAAAAACAACAACAACAACAAAAACGGTGTTCTGTTGAGGGATAGTCATCATTAGAAAATCAAATTATTTCATAAAGGTTGAGCAGTTCAGATGAAAATGGCATCTGCCCAACTCATCCTTAGAGTAATATGGTCTTACAAGACCTCCTAAGCAACCTTGTCTATTAATTTCCTCACCAGTAAATCCAAGAAGCTGGGCTAGATCATCAGTACGGTTCTTTACAGCTTTACTATTCCACCATGTTCAGTATCATTTCTCCAAAAGCCAAACACACACATTCAAAATAACACAGAACTTTCCTACTCCCACCCCTCCCCCACTTTCTCAGTTCACCACAGGCTTTATTTCTCATTCCAGAAGTGGGGCTGGTCTTTCATCTGCCTCAGCCTTCACATCATCACCATGACTGACGGAGTCAACCATGAGAGGCTGCCACTAAATCAACTTCCCTTCAGGGTCCCTTTACAAAAAGGAAAAAAACTCTGGCAGCTGACCTTGGCATCAGGATTGTTCAGCTTGGTCAAAGCTGCTGCATCATCCATCATTGAGAGATGAGGGGACATCTGCCCAGGGTCAGCCTGGCCAAGCAACTGTGTGAACTTACCCCAAATCCTACTGCCGCTTCACTTTGCCTGTTTCTAAACTTAGTTGCTTTCTTCTTAACACAGTGCCCTCTGGCAGGGGTAGGGTATTGGTGCACGGGTCATCTTCAACGGTCAGTTCACAGTGGAGTCACGTACCCACATTCACACACACAAAGAGCAGGAGTGTTTTCTATTAGCCCACATTCATTAATACTGTCTTCTGGCTGCCATGTTGTGTTTGGAAATGGTTACATTTCTGCAGCTACTTCCCATCATCTAAATGTGCTTTAACTTAGAACTAATTCCAAATAAACAAGATCATTGCTTCACAGCTGACAGAGCTGAACAAATACCTTTGGATTCTTCTTTGTCCTTTATGAAGTAAACTCAAAACTCATTTTCAACCTACGGTTTAGTCATGCAGCAGGCAGACATTTAGTAAGTGTCAACTGAATACCTGCCTGTTACTCTACTGATGCTGGGGATTCAGAGATGAATAAGTTACATAAGACAATGCCCTTACTTTCAAAGTTCCTAGTCTTGAAGGGGAAGAAGATAAAATGCAAATAATTACTTGCTGTTAAGTATATAATGGTATGAAGAAAGCAGTCAAAATCAATCATAATGGCCAAAAGGTGGAAACAACACAAATGTCCATCAACAGATGAATGGATAAACCAAATGTGGTATATACAAAGAGTAGAATATTATTCAGCCACAAAAAGGAAACGAAAGTCTATACATACTACAACACATATGAAACTTGAAGACATTATACGAAGTGAAAGAAACCAAACACAAAGAAATATTGTATGATTACACTTAAATGAGGTACCTAGAATAGCCAAATTCATGGAGAGAGGAAGTAGAATAGAGGTTACGAGGGGATGTAAAGGGAGAGTGTTATTGTTTAATGTGTACAGAGCTTCTGTTTGGAATAATGAAAAAGCTCTGGAAATGAATATTGGTGGCAGTTGCACAACATTGTGAATGTACTTAATGTCATTGAAAGTCACTCTTAAAATAGTTAAAATGGTAAATTTTGTATTATGTGTATTTTACCACATTTTTAAGAAAATTGCATCTCCCTCAAAAAAAAGGAGGAAAAAAAGAAAACACTGGAAGACAAAGTGCAAAGACCAAAATAAGATGGGAGCTGGGAATTTGGAAAATATTTATTTTTATTTAACATTTTTGGATACGGAATGCACTGCATGATTCAAAAGTCAGAATGATATTAAAAAATATACAGGGAGAGTCTCACCCTAGGTTCTGTCTCCAACCTTGCCTCCCACCAGCCCCTCGCATTCCCACCTGTCCACCAGAAACCACTGACTGCTTTCTTTATTCTTCCAGTCCTTCTGTAGCAAACAGAAGCAAATGCAAATAGATATTCTCCTCTTTTCCTCTTTCTTATACAAAAGGTGGCATGTTATATTCACCACTGAGCACTTTGCCTTTCATTTAAATCTTGAGTAGTTTGCAGTGTTTTAATGCAAACTCAAAACTGATGATTTTACACATTTGTAGAGGAAACAGACACAGACTTTTTTTTTTTTTTTTTTAATCCAAGCAGTACTTTTTAACAAGTGTGGAGAAGTTCACTTTCTTCTTCACTAACCAAAGTTGAAAAGAGAGAGAGAGAGGGAGAAGAAATTTTAATTTCAAGAAGCATTAAGGATGGCGGACTTGCCCTGGGGGAAAAGTTTACAATGTGTAAAGCTCCTCTTTCAAAGCAGCCTTATTTCCATAGGCAGCTAAAAGATTACCACCTTGTAAAAGAAAGGAAGAAACGAAACCTCTCCACCTTTTGAGTTATCGGGCCCAGAAAAGGGAATTCTTGTGGTCAGGGGCAGGGGGTGGCCTCTAGATGGCCACTACTCAGACTCCAAGGGTAAGGCTCTGTTCTTTCACATGTAAGGAAACTCACTGAGCATCCCAGGGGACTGTCCTGAACTCTGTGAACCTATTTATCCCTAGGCCTCCTTCTCTTCTCAATCCTGTCTCACAAAAAGACAGACAAAACAAGCAAAACTCAGCTCATCATCTTCCCAAACTATTTTGGTCTCAATAATTTACAACTTTAGCTATTACAAGAGAGAGAAAGACACCTGTCATCGGAAAACCAACTGTTGCCTTTTAAGTTTCTATTAAAAAAAGAGCAACACTTTCTATCTTGTCAGGATAAATCCAAACTTTGGAAATGTGATGATAGTAGCAGCTATTATATATCAAAGATAGATAACATATATTAGAATAATCTGGTTTCAAGCTTTTTAAAAATCTTAAACACTTCAGCATCTGCATTCATTCAAGTCATTCATTTATTCAATATTTTTTATTTAAGTATTCCATCGAACATCTTTTAAGTCCTAGAAATGGATCTAGACACTGGGGACACAGGAGGTCCTTTTCCTCATGGAATTCGCATTCTGGCTGGAAAGACAGGCAATAAAGATGTAAATAAATAGATATTTGCATTTAGACAGTGATAAGAGCAATGAAATAACAAAATAAAGCAGGATAAGAGGATAGTCTTTTAGGACCAGTTGGGAAAGGCCCCTGTGAGGATGTGACCAAACCCAATAAAGGCCCCTGTGAGGATGTGAGAAAGGACCAGGGCGCCTGGGTGGCTCAGTTGGTTAAACGTCTGCCTTCAGCTCAGGTATGATCTCAGGGTCCTGGGATAGAGCCCTGAGTTGGGCTCCTTGCTCAGTGGGGAGCCTGCTTCTCCCTCTGCCCCTCCTCCCACTCGTTATCTCAATCTCTCTCTCTCAAATAAATAAATAAAAATCTTTAAAAAAGGAGAGGACCAGTCCCTTGGAGATTGGGGATAGAAGAAAAGAGCCTAAGAGGGTATGCTGAGGACAGTGAGGCTGGCCTCAGGCGGAGAAGAGAGTGGTAAGAAAGTCGAAGGTCAGAGAAGCAAAAGGGGCCAGACAAGTGTGGCCTTGTAGGTTAGGCGCTGCCAAACTCTGGCCCAGAGGACAAATCTGGCCTGTTGCTTGTTTTTGTATGGCTCATGAGCTAAGAGTCATTTTTACATTTTTGAATAGTAAAAAAAAAAAAAATGGGGCTCCTCAGTGGCTCAGTCAGTTAAGCGTCTGCCTTCGGCTCAGCTCATGATCCCAGGGGCCTGGGATTGAGCCCCGCATCGGGCTCCCTGCTCCGCGGGAAGCCTGCTTCTCCTTCTCCCACTCCCCCTGCTTATGTTCCCTCTCTCACTGTGTTGTGTCTCTCTCTCTGTCAAATAAATAAATAAAATTTTTAAAAAAAAATTTATAAAAAAGAAAGAAAGAAAAATTCATGACAAGTTTTTACATGAAAATTCATGAAATTCAAATTTCAGCATATTTACTCATTTTTTTTTCCTGGTTGCTTTTTACTACAATGGCAGAGTTGAGTAGTTGTGATAGAAACAATATAGCCCACTGCTGCAGACTGAATCATGTCCCCCCACTCCAGATTCATATGTTGAATGAAGCCTTAACCCCAATGTAATGATATTTGGAGATGGGGCCTTTGGGAGATACTTAGCTTTAGATAAGGTCATGAGGGTAGGGGAGCCCTCATGAAGGGATTAGTGCCCAGATGGGGTGTGAAGCAGGAGAGAGTGAAGGGGTTCTTGACTTGTGTCCTGGGTCACTTCTGGTCAAGGACAATGTCCTAGAGTATCCTGTTCCTCACACGTACAGAGCTTACTCCACTCACACACCAGCCCTCTACTTCTATCCCAGAAGGCAAGACCCAAACAAGTCCTACATTCTCTGTCTAGAGACTGACAGAAGAATTCGGGTCTTGTGAAAAACAGGACCAAAGTGCCTTTTCAGGTTTCTGATAGCCATACTCAAAATCAAGACATCCTGGTGTGGTGTCAATTTCCCTTTCACAGGCCAGGCCAAAATCAGGTGCTGGAAGCTCCTCACAGAGTCTTACCTCTGTTATCGTCTATTATAAAAAGTGACAAATTTATGCCTTCTGTGAATCTTGGGTAATATCTGTAACAATGCAATTTAATTCTTCCCAAAATAAGAAAGCTAAACCAAGTGAACAGAAGAGAACTACTCCAAGACAAAAAGATGCAATGAGAAAGGATAATGAAGACGTAAAGTTATACCAGACGGGGATGAATAGAGCCACATGCACTAGAGCAATAGTTTGCAAACTGAACTCTGTGGGCTGTGTCTGCTGTTATTCTGTGGCTACAGCTGAAATCCTCAGGTGCCCATTACCGATTAGAAGGCCACTTGCTTTACATGGGTCTTTTTAAAAATGTAGCCCTGTGCAAGTCCATGCATGTAAGGCCATCTGAATGGACCTCCAGTCCCTACAGGCTGGGCTCAGTAAGATCCTGGAAAAGGCTTGGAGGCATTGCCCCATCCACATTCTCTGCCAAAAGGGAGTTGTACAATAACAAATAAACCCTTGCCATGACCCGGCACGCTGTGATAACACAGGTGCACTGTGGCATGCTGGAGATAGCTCTAGTTTTAGCACTTATATGTTTTGGGTGCTTTTTTGACCTTAAAACTAGAAATTTAAAAAAAAGAAAATTTAAAACGAGAACCTGATGGATCGCGAGTCTTTGGTGAGACTCTGCTCTATAAGCCTCTGGAAACGAGCCTTGGAAATTCCTTTTACGAAGATGGCGCCGAAGGCTGAGAAGGAAGCCCCTGCCCCTCCCAAAGCCGAAGCCAAAGCAAAGGCTTTGAAGGCCAAGAAAGCGGTGCTGAAAGGCGTCCACAGTCACAAAAAAAAAAAAAAAAAAGAAAATCCGCACGTCACCTACGTTCCAACGACCCAAGACACAGCGTCTGCGGAGGCAGCCCAAATATCCTCGAAAGAGCGCCCCCAGGAGAAACAAGCTTGATCACTATGCCATCATCAAGTTCCCCCTGACCACTGAGTCAGCCATGAAGAAAATAGAAGACAACAACACACTTGTGTTCATTGTGGATGTCAAGGCCAATAAGCACCAGATCAAACAGGCTGTGAAGAAGCTCTACGACATTGACGTGGCCAAGGTCAACACCTTGATCAGGCCTGATGGAGAGAAGAAGGCATATGTTCGACTGGCTCCTGACTATGATGCTTTGGATGTTGCCAACAAAATTGGAATCATCTAAACTGAGTCCAGCTGGCTAAATCTAAATTAAATTTTTTTCACCGTTAAAAAAAAAAGAGAGAGAACCTGATGACAGATATAATAAGGTTAATTAGCCTTAAGATGAATTGAACCCAACTGGGCAATACTCTCATGAAATGGATTGATTTGACAAGGTGAACAGGAAACAACATACAGAAATTAATTGGATGCCCAGGCTGATATATAAAGCTGTAACTATCATCCATAACCATAGATTTCACAGGTGGGTTTCAAAGTGTTGAACTGATTCATCTCATAATAAATAAATGCTTTAAATTTATACACATAAAATAAGTTTCTAGTATTATACATTTCCTTTGTAATATTAAGCTATCACATATATGTTTTATTGATTTAGATTCTGAGCAAACTTTTCTTTGAGAAAACTCCTCTTTGGGAAGGGGGTTCTATTCCTTCACGAAAAAAACATTAAGGATTAGAAGCGCTTATAGGAGAATGCCCTGCCAGATTCTTGGGTGTCTCAAGCTGTGAGGCTTAATTATACAAGCTGACTTAGTTTGCAAAGAGTCTACCCAGGCCTCACCATCCTCCCAGAGAGGAGGATTGGGCAGCTTTTGGGACGCCTTAGCTCTCTGAGTGGCCTGTTGAACTTCTGTTGACTCCGACTTGACCTATAGTGGTGAGTCAGATATTCATGAGAGAGGAGATAATCACATCCCTCTCCCGGCAGAAGCTCAGCAACTTTCTCTGGCCCCCAACCCCTTCTGTTAGCAGCTTCTATCATCTCAGGGCTTTCTCTCCTATTTAGACCCACTTCATTAATTCTAGTTTCTCCGCCTAGATGTAGTTTTTTCTTTCCTCCATATATCCTTAGGTAGATATATATTTTCTGTACCCTCTTTCTCCTTTACTACAGTTCTGAATACATGTGAATTTTTGAAATGAGCAGAGTTCGTATGAAAATCAAAACAAAACATAACCCTCAGAGAATGCTTTGCCTAAAGAGTGCTAATTACCCACCCAAGTATATTTAGAGCCTTTCTAAATTTTTTCTTTATTTTAGTGTGATCCAGCTCTCTGGACCAGAAGGAGGATAAAGCAGTCCTAAAATATCTGTTAACAGTTGCTACACTATAAAATGGAACTCTAATGAATCCACTTTGAAGCATATGAATAACATTTTAAAACTTAATTGTCACATATATAATTAGAGTGCATTTCATCCATTTGGAATTCGTCCAATTTCCTTGCTTCAAATATCTTTTGTCAAAGTGAGTTTACTTTATGCTGAGAAGCAAAACCAAGTGCATAAGAGTCCCTCGCAAGAGACAATAATGATTAAAATAGTGATGAAGACAAGAGAAGATAGCATGGCTGAAGGGGAAGCCTCAGACACATAGCAGAATGGGATCACTGCCACAAGACCGGAAGGAAGGCAAGCCTAGGAGAGCATTTCCACTAGGATGAGTCCTGTGAGAAATGTTGGGGCCGTTTCCTAATAGGCTTTGACAAGAATGAGAAATTAAGGTACTTAAAGTTTAGTTTGTATATGATATAAAGCCATTATAGGCTCTGGAGATAAAAGGAGATTTCATCGCAATGGTGCATTTTTCACTGAACAAACAGTGAATGAAAGCGGTACAGTGAAGAAGACAGGCCTGGCCCCTGTCCTCATAGTGTGTAGCGTCTAGTGCAGCAGGAAGCTTAAGCTGACACCACCATGAAGGAAGGACTGTCAGTGGGAGAGCCTGGAGCTGGAGAGAGTCGAAGGCTGACCCGTGCAATGGAATGGGTAGGCAAGCCTGCGTTGGCTAGTCCTCAAGTGAGGAGTGACAGTAGAAGAAGGTCTTCAGGAATAAAGAAGTAGGGAAAAGTCTAGATAACGTGGTAAATGTATATATATTTCCTCCTTTGTTTAAATGTCTTTAAAAAGGCTCCTGGGTGGCTCAGTAGGTTAAGCATCTGCCTTCAGCTCAGGTCATGGGCTCCCTGCTCAGTGGGGAGTCTGCTCCTCCCTCTCCCTCTGCCCCTCCCCCAGTTTATGCCCTCTCTCGCCCACTCTCTCTCTCAAGTAAATAAAACCTTTAAAAAAATTTTTTTAAAGATTTTATTTATTTATTTGAGAGAGAGAATGAGAGAGAGAGAGAGAGAGAGCCCATGAGAGTGGGGAGGGTCCGAGGGAGAAGCAGACTCCCCGCTGAGCAGGGAGCCCGATGTAGGACTCGATCCCAGGACTCCAGGATCATGACCTGAGCCGAAGGCAGTCGCTTAACCAACTGAGCCACCCAGACACCCCTAAAAATTTTTTTTAAATAAATGTCTTGGGGCGCCTGGGTGGCTCAGTCGGTTAGGTGTCTGCCTTTGGCTCGGGTCATGATCTTGGGGTCCTGGGATCAAGCCCCACATCCGGGCTCCCTGCTCAGTAGGGAGCCTGCTTCTCCCTCTCCCTCTGCTGCTCCCCCTGCTTGTGCTCTCTCTGTCGAATAAATAAATAAAATCTTTAAAAAAAAAGAATTTATGCTTAAAAAAATAAATGTCTTAAGAAATTAAAACATCTAAAAATACCAAGGACATCAGGGGTGCCTGGCTGGCTCAGTCTGAAAAACAGGCGACTCTTGATCTGGGGTTGTGAGTTTGAGAGCCCCATGTTGGGTGTACAGATTACTAAAAATAAACTTAAAAAGAAAAATACCAAGAAAATCAGTTCTGAATATAACTTTTTAATGGCCAGCTCTCTCTCATCTTTACGTATATATAATTCAGAAGATGTTATAGTAGATAATTTTACATGAGTGGTCTGCTCAAATAGCATTGTAACAAAAATGAAATGATGGCTGTTTTTATGTCAAAATATCTATGATTCACCAACTCCTAAAGAACATGCCAAATAGCAATGACACATAGTAAGAAAAAAATGAGAGAAATCACAAAGAGAAAACAGGTCAGATCTAATTGTGACAAAGCCCCAGTGAAATACACTGAGGAGAAGGCAAATAATAATAATTAATTTGAGCACAGTGTATTATCATCTGTTAGCACACCTTCCAAATTATATGCAAGTGGCATAAGCAATTACTGAACATGGGAGTTAGGTAAACTTACTAGGATACATACACCCTGGCCCCGGGAAAGAGACGGCTGTGCTCTGTTGTCAAAGGATGGAAGGCATGGGGAGGATTCCTGTCTTCCAGGTGAATATTTTCTCTTCACTACCACACAGTGGCTGAGTGGGGAGCAGATGGGCAGCTGATGGAGAGCAGGGGGTGGCTGGGACTGGCACAGGACAGGAGAGAAGAGTAATTTTTCCATTATGCAGGCCCCCCAGGCCCTGAGGATACTTGCTGATAACCGGTAATGGTCTTATTTTCTCCCCTCTTTCTCTTCATGGGGGGATAGACTGGGCTAACTCGTGTGAGGATGGAGGAAAAGAGAAGGTGTCTTCTAAGTACGAACAGCGTGACACGGAGCTCAATGATGTTTTCAGAGAATAGCAAGCTTCAGTTTCAACAGAATTTAGGCTCGCCCCACGAGGCAAACTGATTAAATTTTCCTAATTGCAAGCCCATTAGCAGGGGTCCTTTGAGGAAGCAAAGCCTCTTCTTTTTCCTGACATGCTTTCCCATTCCTACAAAAGTAAAGATTTGTGCCAGGAGTCAGTAATCAACTGTGTAGAGAAGTCACACCATTGGTTTTGGCTGAGTCTGAACACACCCATAAGGAGAGGCTTAAGTGTTTACACACAGCACGTTCACCTCAATCTAAACAAGAATCTGATCTCCCGGGAACACAGTACTTTCCATGCTCCAAGGAGTCAGACACCTTCATTAGAGGGAAGTGAACCTGTGAGGAAGTAATAAGCAGTTTGGATGAGGACTGTTGTTGTTTCGAACTTAACAGGCTAGAAGTGGCTCATCTGGGGTCACAAAACCAGCCTGTGACTTATTTCAGGCTCAGAAGTCTTCAGAAGCCAGAGAAGTAACCTCTCTGGAATCTACAGAATTAAAAACACCAAGGGAATCTCAATCCAGAAGGATATGTATAGCTAAAGTTTTCTGGTTTCTGTTACCAAATTATATTGAAAATGATTATAAAAGAACATGTAGCATAATCATCAAGATTTAAATCCACCAACAGCATATATGTAGGAATTTTAGTGGAGAGAATCTTAAGTATTTTCCTATTTTTCTTCTCCCTCATTCAATTCCCCCCTACAAAGGGGGCAGGAAATCCTTAAATTTTATATTTCCAGCCAAGACTGTGGAGTAAGTGTTTTAATAAAAATTCGAGTGCAGTGTGTGAAAAATGGGATTCAGTGGTCAAACTTTTAAGGCCAAAGTCTGAATTGGAAAGTTGCTTTTTTTACACTTTAAAATGTTTTCTGTATTGATTTTACTCAAAACCTAATACCCAAGGAGTGCCTGTGAACAAACAGAAAATCTAAACCTCATTGATTTTTACTGGAAGATTTGTACAAAATAAGTCCTCTTGAAATTAAACACCTGGTTTGACAGCTTTGCTAATTACAGTCCACTCTACAGAGGAAGGCCAAGGCCTGTGGCCAAGCAGACAGATTAGCCACAGTTACTCAATAAGACAACTATTTAGTAGAGACAAACCCTGGGAGAGAAACCTAAGAAGTCCTGTGCATATCCAAACAGGCTGCCACAGTGTAAAGAAATCCCCTTAAGTCACTTTCGGCTTCATTAGCACATGAAAATGGGGCAATTGAACATTCTTCAGCCTTCCATCAAGTGCCAAAATCAATCATTCATGGAAATTAAGTTTTGATAAGAGGTGTTTAAACACTGTCAAAGACTTCTTGAATGTGTCATTCTTTCAGCCTAGAGAAAATTCCAGCCAGCACTTAACTGTACAAAGGGATTGGAGAATTAAAAGCATCAGTCCTGTTGTAAACTTATGACATTATTAGTAGAACCATAAGTCAGAAGAGGACATCTAGCAAGGAGTTTGTTGTTTCCATAAAAACATTTATTTTGGGGAGATTGTTCTCCTTTTCACAAACACATCATTTCTAATAATTATTTTCATAAGTTCATAAGGATATGTTTTTAACTAAACATCTATTCTAAGAGGTTAATGCAGACCATATATTTTTAATCACAATGCCAAAATAGATAAAATATTTTACAGTGCCTTAACAGATCCATAAAAGCATAGTGTGTTATACTATTGTCACTATCAGCAGCATCCCTCAAGAAAAAAATTCATCCAGATTTTCTGTTTCCAAAAGCTTAAAAACAACAAAACAACAAACTGAAGGGAAAAGAATGAGGTTTTAAAATAATCTATTACACTCCACAAGCAATACCTCCCCCCCCCCTTTTTTTTCCAGGTAAGTTATCTTCTGAACTGTAGGAAAACCAGAAAGTAAAACACTACAAAATCTCTTGGCTCTTTTGTTAAACTATATCCTTTCAACCTGTAAACATTTGTAAAGGGTGAAGAAGTTACTCAGGTAAGTTACACTTACCTTTGTGCCACACGTCAGTCTTTTATTTTTTTTTTTTAAGATTTTATTTATTTGTTTGAGAGAGAGAATGAGATAGAGAGAGAGCATGAGAGGGGGGAGGGTCCGAGGGAGAAGCAGACTCCCTGCTGAGCAGGAAGCCCGATGTGGGACTCGATCCCGGGAGTCCAGGATCATGACCTGAGCTGAAGGCAGTCGCTCCACCAACTGAGCCACTCAGGCACCCACACGTCAGTCTTTTAAACAGTATTAGTTACTAGTTACATTCACTCTTGCTGAACAAAAGGATTCTGAACCAAGGGGCTCTGATGAAAGATGAACAATGTTTCAATATTTATGTTAGCATATATGTTACTGTCTTTTTTCCACCTCAGATAGCTCAAAGTTACCAGATCCATACACAGATAAACACATTCCATCTCAGACCTGGGAAGGTCATGCCTGCAGCTTTCTATCCAGTTGCCTATCAAAAACTTGGTCACAAAGAGAGTGGAGAGGTCAGGCTGCAGAGAGCTTTCTATCCCCTTTCCCTTTTCAGGTAGTCCAGCCCCCTGGGAACCTTTGATCTGACTATCAGCAAACACACACTCCCATATTTTGTGCTTTCAGGGATAGATTTCAGAAAAGGGGAGGGGGGGTGGTGGTGTTACCCATAAAAACAAAATGACTCTTTCCAAAACAGTTAATACAGTCAACACAAGGAAAGCGCCCCCTTCCTGCATCCATCACCCTCCACCCACCCCACCCCACCCCACCCCAACTCATTCTCCTTTTAGAGAAAGAGCATACTGCAAAGCAACGGTGCTGGAATACAGGCACACAAAGCTGTTCTGCTGCGTCCAATGTTAGCAGGACTCAGATCTGAGGTGAAAGTCTCAAGTCTCCTTGCAGATTTTTTTTTTAATCCAAAGAAGACAAAAACCGACATAAAACCTATGACTTCAGTCACTGGACAGGAATGAAAAGCACATGGGCTACTAGGACGCCTTCTCAAATGGTTAAAAAAATAAAAATGAAAAAAAAAGCCTAACTGATTTGCCTAGAGAATGGTTCGGAAATCTAATTACTGTAACTATAATAACATAAGAAAAATAGTAACAAAGACCAGGGCCAGAAGTATGTTACCGGTTCAAAATAAAAGAAATGCAGAAGGTAATGATCATTTTTTTAAAAATGTCTAAGGTACACCTAAAACTAACATGATGATATATGTTAGTTCTATCCCCCCCCCACCACACACCAAAAATGTCTAAGGATAATTAGGAAGCAAAGTAGAGATACAATGTCTAGAAAAGCAGGATCAAGACAGGGTATGTGAAGTTAATGAAACTAGCAGATCACAGCCAGGCACACTTAGCACCCAATAAACCTGCAGTCTCTGGGTGTTTGTTTTATATTAAAAGGTGCAGTGACTATACAGAAGCCTCCTCCTTCCTTCTAATCAACTCCTTCCCTTCCTTTCCCATCCTAAAAGAGTTAACTAGGTTATTTAAAAACTTCCTGGTTATAGGAAGTATGATACACAGTGGTCAGGGCCCGATGGTTTGCCAGGAAGACCCTGGTTTGTTTATTGTTCCTAATGCCTCCTTTCACTCTTAAAAATGTCCTGCTATGGCTAATAAATTTTATGGTCACTCTATTCGTAACGTGTGTGTGTGTGTGTGTGTGTGTGTGTGTGTGTGTGTGTATGATGGGTGAATGAATAAATGAACAGCTATCTTCAATTCCAACCAAATGTTCTTACATGTACCTGCAGAGGAATTCTCTGACTAGGCATATCTCAGTCATTACTAAACTTGAAATAAACCAACTAACATAAAAAAGAGAAAGAACAAAAAATAATCAGTCTAAGACCACTGTATTTTAATAAAGGGAAAACTCCCATACACCACAATACATAGTGCTGCTGAAGGCTCCAGAGGAGAAGAGCTCACTCTTTCCTCTCTCTCCCTCTCCCTCCCTCTCTCTCTTTCTCAGCCACACACAGCTAAAGGATCTGGCCGAGTAAGATTCACAACAGAAAATGGATGAGAAACAGAAAAACTAGGACTTTGAACCAGAAACTACTCTCTGTAGGCACACACACAGAAGGACCTAGGGCCAAATCACGGCAAATAGAAGAGAATGAATTGAATGCTTTAAGTGTCATTTCTTCTTCCACTGGACGAAGGCAACAAGGTAAGTGAGAAGAAAAAAACAAAACCTCAAAATACTTACAAAACAGCTATGATGCAAATTCATTTTCAATGAAGATAATCTAAAGTATTCTGGAAGCTTGTACAATGGAGAACACATTTTAAAAATAAAAGCCCTAGACTTCTTCCTGCTTATTTGTTTATTTATTTTTAAAGATTTTATTTACTTTTCAACAGAGAGAGAGACAGCGAGAGAGGGAACACAAGCAGGGGGAGGGGCAGAGGGAGAAGCAGGCTTCCCGCCGAGCAGGGAGCCCGACGCGGGGCTCGATCCCAGGACCCTGGGACCATGACCTGAGCCGAAGGCAGACGCTTGACGACTGAGCCACCCAGGTGCCCCCTTCTTCCTGCTTTTTAATGTTAAAATTCATTTCCAGGGCGCCTGGGTGGCTCAGTTGGTTAAGCGACTGCCTTCGGCTCAGGTCATGATCCTGGAGTCCTGGAATCGAGTCCCGCATCGGGCTCCCTTCTCGGCAGGGAGTCCGCTTCTCTCTCTGACCCTCCCCCCTCTCTCTCTCAAATAAATAAATAAAATCTTTAAAAAGAATTCATTTCCAATATTAGATGTCTTAAGGACGAAATAATTCAAAGTAAACTTCCAATTAAACGTTTGTCAGTCCTATTTTTACTCAATCCCCAAAATAAACATGTTATAAAATCCCTTATTGTCACCAATGGACACCATTACCTAACCATTTCCCTGCAGCTCAACAAGGTAAATGTTTCTAAGCAATTCTCTCTGAAGTTAAACATTAAATTAAAAAATTAAAACAACACTAAGAAACCTGTGATGACCTGAAGGCATTTTAAGAGCAGCAAAGGTTAGAAGGGCAGCTCTCAAATAACACCCATTGTTCTATCTCTACTTAATGACAAAAGGAGAAAAGAAAGCGATTACCTGGCCTTACCTCTACATTTCAATTCAAATGCTACTTAAGAAAACAAAAACCCTCATTTTTTTGCAACCAAACGCTCTTCAGCTTAGTCAAACTGGTTCTTTTTGCACAAAATTAACTTTTTTAAAACTCTGAGCACCAAAATTCAGAACAGCCAAATTCAGCAGCAGATTTGAAGATAGGATAGTATCAACTTCATAATGCATTTCAATGGAGATCCAAAAATTAAACAGAAAAAATGTTAAATAAGTATTTCCAGCTTGAAATTCCACAGAAAGTTATTTGAGGATATTAGCATCCAAAAAAACTTTTTTAATAATCTGTTTTTCTACCTTGTAGAAAGTATATATACTGATACCAAAATCCATATGGAAGACCAAAAGGCCAAAATAACTAAAACAACTTTGAAGAATACAGTTGGGGAACTCACCCTGCCAAATGTCAAGACATAAAGCATTTTACTCCACTGTAATGGTACAACGATAGCCTAATGAAAGGAAAAGAAACACACAGATGTACCTATGGATCTCATAAATGATGGAGGTGGCATTTTAAAAAAGTATAAGGAAAGGATGAGCAATTTAATAAACGGGGGCATGGACAATTAGATGTCCATTTGGGAGAAAAAAGTTTTCTACATCATGCCAAAATATATATATTTTAGGTAGATTAAAGATAAAGAAAAACTTTACAAAACTTAGAGGAAAATATGGGTAAATATATGTATGACTTCTGGCTAAGGAAGAATTTCTTAAACAAGAGACAAAAGCACAAACTTTAAAGGAAAAGATAAATATATTTCACTATATTAAAAAAAACACCCTTGCTTATTTGGGTATCTGAAAAAAAACCAAATTCATGGATACAGAGAACAGACTAGTTGGGGGGGGAGGGCGTTGGGCAAAATGTATGAGTGAGTCAAAGGAACAAACTTCCAATTATAAGATAAATAAGTCCTGGGGAATGTAATGTAATGTACAATATGATGACCCTAGTTAACAATACTGTACTATATATTTGTAAGTTGCTAAGAGTAAATCTTAAAGGTTCTCATCACAAGAGAAAAAAACTGTAACTATATGTGGTGATGGATGTTAACTAAGCTTATTGTGGTGATCAGTGCACAATATATACAGATATCAAATCATCATGCTGTACACTTAAAACTAATACAATATGTTGATTGTATCTTAACTTAAAAAACAAAACAAGGGCGCCTGGGTGGCTCAGTTGGTTAAGCGACTGCCTTCGGCTCAGGTCATGATCCTGGAGTCCCGGGATCGAGTTCCACATCGGACTTCCTGCTCAGCAGGGAGTCTGCTTCTCCCTCTGACCCTCTTCCCTCTAGTGCTTTCTATCTCTCATTCTCTCTCTCTCTCAAATAAATAAATAAAATCTTAAAAAAAACCAAAACAAAATAAAACATGCATTTTTAAAGACTACATAAACAATGACTAGTGAAGGCACAGATCAGGAAAATATTTTTACAGCAAACATAACCAATAAGGAATTAGAATTCAGAATAAAAAAGAATGATAAATCAGTAAGAAAAACATGCCACCCCAAATAAAAAACAAAGCAAAATATAAGAAGAAGCTATTCATAGCAAAGGAAAGCCAGACATTTAAGAGTTAAAAAGATGTTCAGTCTCACTAGCAGTTAGGGAAATCTAATTTAAAACAACCAGTCCCAGGCGCCTGGGTGGCTCAGTTGTTAAGCGTCTGCCTTCAGCTCAGCTCATGGTCCCAGGGGCCTGGGATCGAGTCCTACATTGGGCTCCCTGCTCGGTGGGAAGCCTGATTCTCCCTTTCCCCACTCCCCCTGCTTGTGTTCCCTCTCTCGCTGTGTCTCTCTCTGTCAAATAAATTAAAAAAAAAAAATCTTAAAAAAAAAAATAAAACAACCAGTCCCCATTTTATACCCATCTGAAGTGGGAAAATATCTGAAAGTCTGAACTTACAAGTGTTGGTGACAATACAGTGGGAACAGGAACTCTCACATACTGCTAGTAGCTTTGTAAATCAGGACAACCATTCAGGGAGAGCAATTTAGTGATATTTATTAAAGCTGGAAATAGGCAGAGCCTATGACCCCACAATTCCATTTCTATATAGTACTCTAGAGAGACAACCTGTGCACAAGGAGATATATATGAAAGTTTCACAGTGGTATCATTTGAAATAGCAAACATTACAGAATAGGCAAGTTCATGATGGTAGGTCCATTAACGGAATACTAGAGCATTGATAGTGGAGTGGACCAAAGCAACATATGATTAAATCTCAAAAAAACCATAAAAAGTATATATCTTTATTATTTTTTTGATTTTATTTATTTTATTTTTTATTTATTTTTTTAAAGATTTTATTTATTTCTTTGAGAGAGAGAGAATGAGAGATAGAGAGCATGAGAGGGAAGAGGGTCAGAGGGAGAAGCAGACTCCCTGCTGAGCAGGGAGCCCGATGCGGGACTCAATCCTGGGATTCCAGGATCATGACCTGAGCCTAAGGCAGTCGCTTAACCAACTGAGCCACCCAGGCGCCCCAATTTTATTTATTTTTTGACAGAGAGAGACACAGCAAGAGAGGGAACACAAGCAGGGGGAGTACCAGAGGGAGAAGCAGGCTTCCCGTGGAGCTGGGAGCCCGATGCGGGGCTTGATCCCAGGACCCTGGGATCATGACCTGAGCTGAAGGCAGATGCCTAACGACTGCACCACCCAGGTGCCCCAAAAGTATGTATCTTTAAAAGTTGAAGCAAAGATAGCTCTGATGTGTCTTGGCGACAGGTACATAGAGATAAATAGATTGGAGACAGGTGTAGGTTGTATTATTCTCTATGCTTTTTGTTATAATTGAAATATACAAGTGAAGGAGGTCACATATTTTATCCTACTTTAAAAATGACATCAGTGAAAACAAAATACTCTGAAAACACTCTGAAACTCTTGGTTTTAAGCTGGACATTTTTTTCAAATATAATTTCATTTCAACCCTCCACATTTAACCAATAGGGAAACCAAGGCACTGCAATTAAGTAACTCCAAAGGTTATACAAATTTTTGATAAACCCTGGGTCCAAGTCTGTTTCTACTCCATTCAAGGTCCCGAGCAATTCCCGTATTACTTGAGGGCAGATGATTGGAAGGCCTGCCTTGTTATATGTGAGCCCATCCCACAATGACTCTCAAGTTTGAGAGAACTGAATGCTAGGCAAGTGACATAGCAGTGCCAACGCATGTAATAGAAGTCCCATATTCAGCCATCACTGGCTGAACAAAAGATTCCCTAGGAATCAAGTCTACATGGGACTGTCAGGAGCAGACAGTATCTTCATGAGCAGAGGTGGGAAGAGAGACCAGAGGAGAAAAGTTCCAAAGGGGAGTGTTTGGAAAGGCATTGGATTTGCTGTGTACTTGGGATATCAATTCTCTCTGGTTCCAAGGTGCAGTGCTCCACTTAATCACTAACCAGAAACTTTCTAGATGCTGGTGTCTTGCTTTAGTTTAATGCAAACAAAAGCATGATGGTGTTGGGGCACCTGGGTGGCTCAGTCAGTTAAGCGAACAACTTTTTTTTTTTTAAGATTTTATTTATTCATTTGACAGAGAGACACAATGAGAGAGGGAACACAAGCAGGGGGAGTGGGAGAGGGAGAAGCAGGCTTCCCGTGGAGCGGGGAGCCTGATACGGGGCTCGATCCCAGGACCCTGGGATCATGACCTGAGCCGAAGGCAGACGCTTAACGACTGAGCCACCCAGGCGCCCCACAACTTTTGATTTCTGCTCAGGTCATGATCTCAGGGTCATGAGATGGAGCCCAGCATCAGGCTCCACGCTCACTGTGGAGTCTGGTGAGATTCTCTATCTCCTTCTGCTCTTCCCCCCACTTACACTCTCTGGCTCTCAAAATAAATAAATAAAATCTTTAAAAAACAACCCTTATAGAGTCAATTTTGTCTACAATTATATTTTAATTGATCACAATGTAATTTCTAAATTTAGATGAGAAAGCACATGTGTATTATCATTTAAAAAATCCCCATACAAACTAGCCCAGTTGATTTGTAATAACTCAATAAAGATAGATACTACCAGCCATAAATGATAAAAAAGTTTCCTTTTAGAGAGTTGACTAACAGTCCTTGGGGTGACAAAGAAAAGATGTGAGAAGGAATGAAGTTCTTAGAAAAATTGGGAATCAATGTCATTTTATTTTAAGCTAGGTGTACTGGTTTCCCTGAGTCTGACTTATGAAGCAATTGAGACGGGCAATCCTGGTAGAGGTAAAAATCTAAATAAAATAAAACTCAGAAGTACAGAAGGAAACCGCTCAGTGTATCCATTTGACTCACGAGTTCGTTAACAGTCTCAGTGTCTTATCAACCAAAATGTTGCATTTTTAGATCAATTTATATTAGAGACAGAAAATATTTATTATCAAAGTATTCTAAAAATTTTTAAGTATGTCTCTTCTCTTATATCGAAAGTACCTTTTTAATTAAAAAAATGAAAAAAGGGTTACTATTTAGCCACAAACTTCCAGTATGATGTACTCAAAACACAATTCACAGATATTTCAAGTGTGAAATGCTGTGAGAGGCAGTAATGTTAATCTGTAATAACAAACTTGTTAGAAAACCACAACCAGATGCAAATTAAATTTGTAATGAAAATACTTTAAATTAATATATTCAAACTCCTTGAGTTTGAGTATATAATTACATATGTTAATATAAAATAGAAATCAACCAAAGCATATACTTTTCTAATAGAACATTTCTAAACTCTAACAACCAGTTTACTTTTTAATTCTGCTTGAGTATACAGTACCATTTTACTAAGTGAATTAGTTACAAAACACTGACTCTCATTGTCAGATGTGAAGAAACACTACATGCAGTGGACTTTTCTGTAAAGCCATAATCCCCACCATTACTAAAGTTTAAAGTGTTCTAGTCAAAAGAAAATATTTTTCTTCTGCAGTGGTAATGTTTAACACACATGCTTTTGTTCATATACTATCCACAGATTGTATTAGAGTTCATAGAACCATATTTAAAATTTCATTAGGGAAAACCCCACACGTATTTTACTTAGGCAACTGTTGAAAGACATTCCACTTGGTGTACAAAGCCTTCTACTGCTTACACAAGCAAATTTGTTTACAGAACTATTTAAAAGAGCAAGAGTGGCTAAAATCTTGAAAGAAAAAAAATCTCCTTGGAATTAAGGTACATTTCTAAAGGGCAAGAAACCAATATATTTAACTGCTGAACAATAAAATACTATTCAAATAGACAGTATGGTTCCCCCCCCCTTTTTTTTTACATATTCTGGAAGCTCTCCTCCAGATACCCATTACAAAGCCCAGAGAACTCTCCTTTTATTTTCCAGTATTGTCCAGTTGTTTGTATTGCCTCCAAGTATTTTATAATTTCCAATAGGTAAAAAAAATACTTCAAAATCCCTTTTGTGAATATGAGGAGGACAAGCTTTCTACGGACAACCTCTCCAACCTACTTCCACTAAAAAAGACTTGTAAGTGGATTCATAGCAGTACTTAGGGAACATTTAGTCCTAAATGCAGTATCATAACCTATAACCAGTTAAGGAGGCAAGACTAGACCGTTTTCCAAATAGAATGAGACTCTTAATCAAGTTCAGTCAAGAAATGCCATTGGCTGTAAAGAACAAGTAAGTAAGTTTGTTTAGGGAGGATTAAAATTATACTATCAATTGGGCAAATATCCTAATATTTTAAAAAGACAAACTGAGAGAAATGATTAAAAAATATATGTAATCCCGGCCCACACTTTCAGGCTTTCCATGATACATGAAAAAGCTCACAATTTAGAGAGCTGGAAGTTACTTAGTACAAAGTTTTAAATACTTCTATTGAAAGAACTTGCCAGGAAAGTAATGTGACCCATCCCTGTACCTTATGTTTATTTGTGAGGCATTTTTATTTGTAAACACTCAGCTGGGTTCCTCAGCTTCCACTTCTTACCCCACCCCTTATAGTATGTGACACATTTGTCATTTAAATTAGATTGTCCATCAATAAGATTTTTACTGCTCTGAGCTCTGCAGCAGCATATATATATATATATATATATATATATAGTGTGAGTGCACAGTGCAGAGCAGGTAAGTGAGGGGATCATACAGTCATTAAAGAACCAGAGAAATTAGCAGCAGCACGTACACGGTCAGCATTTGTTTTCTTATTTACTTAAATGTGGCAAACCAAAATCCTGATGTGACTCCAACCCAGGAGATAGCCTATTTAACAGAAACGACATTTAATTTGTGTCAGAAACACAGTCTAGTCCCCTCTCTGTCAAAAGAAAATGATAATATCAGCCCTATGGACCCTTTAGAGATGTTATCACTATAAAACAAAATGTACTTATGAGCCCTAAGATTCAAATGGATACAGACTCCCAAGAAGATAGACTTCATGTTTAATACTCCCTCTTCATATTTAGTTTTTAAAAACTTTTATTTAAAATAGCCATAAAGATCTACTAAAAGAGAAGTTATTCTTGCACAGAGGCTTTAGTTTGTTTAAAACCAAACAATTTCAAAACATGGCATACGTTAAAATACAGTCCAAACCATAGGGTTTTTTTTTTTTTATGTCAGGGGAGGAGTCGAATGCTATAGAAAACATGTTAACTTTCCACTTCTTTCCAGTGCTTAGGAAACAGATACTTTACAATGACAAATCTTTAGCCTACCACATAGAGTTTAAAAAGCATGATACTGTAAGAATTAGGAGCTGGATATATTTGGACTTCTCACTTAATTTGTCTAAATGTTGTATATTCAATTTAGAAATGATCAATCACTAATTAACTTTCACTTCACCAGCAGAACCAGAGATTATCACATATAATTGACAACTATTATAGAGAAATTGACCTTTATGCTAATATTTCAGTGTGCCCGAAGTTTGGCAATATTTATTCAGATTAAATTATGCACATTTAAGAACTATATTTAAATGAATAGCCGCTTAAATATATTCTTTATAACATTGAGATTATAAGAAAAAGATGTGTGTGATCTGTGCAAGACCATGTGGTATTTAAATGATTTCACCTTGTCTTGCTAACTTGTTCAAATCAGGAAATATTTTTAAAATAGAATTTCCTAAGATGTTTTTTGACTAGAAAGAAATCAAGTTTGGATAAAGAGGTATTGGAATGAGAGAGGATGGGGGCCCTATCGGACTGAAAGCCTTTTTCAACACAGAGGAAACTGTGTGTACTACAAGACTCTGGAACAAATATGTTTCCGTGTTTTTGTACCACAATGTTGAAAAACATCATATTTTAATTTCAGGACTTATAAACTAAAGATGTCCCCTAAAATTAATTATACTTATTATTTTGGCTCAGAGTCTGTGGCTGACTACATCTGTTAGAAACTTCACATTGTGCTTCGTAATTAAAGAACCAAATCTAGTTGGCTGATGGGAGGGGGAAAAGTTTAATTCAAAGGGAGATGTAATACTGTGAAAATAAGCAAATAATTTGTCTCCTCAAGGCGTTCAGGGGGAGCAGAGCTTCTCAAATCATCTGTATGGTGTATCTACTGTGCATTTTATTATTTGTCCTACTTGTGTCTTTCTGACTAAGTTAACAGCTAAAGGTTTTACTTAACCAATTCTCTTGAGACGCTCTTCCTGCCCAGTGGTAGTTTCAGCAAAGACCGCTAAGTAAAAGCACCTCCAGGGCAAATTTTTTCCTTTTGGTCTCCCCTCCCGGAGTTTCGAAATTTTGTTTTTCGTTTCTATATACATCAAAACGTTTAAAACTTAAAAAATATTTTTTTCCTAGAAGGCTTCGGAAAAAAAAAACCTGCGGGACCGTCCCTAAGAGTGCCGAGACCGCCGGGTTAACAAGCCCCTAGCCAGGTGATCAAGGGGCAAGGCAGTCGGTAGTTCATTGATCCCAAGAAGAACGTGACAGCACCGGGTAGGTGACCCCAGATGGCACCTGCCCAAGACCCTCTTCCGCCCAAGCCTAACCTATACACTTGCCTGGAACCGAGGACCTAAAAGAAGGTGGGGCAGGGAGGTGGTGGAAGGAGGATGAGACTGGGCGAGAAACTCAGATTGCCATTCCGCAGCATTGGAGTTTGAGTCATCTCTCTGGCTTTCAAAACCGGGAAGGGGAAGTGCGCGTCTGCCAGGAGTTAGGCGATGTGCTAGGCGGGAGAAAAAGCGCACTCTAACCCTCTCGACAAGGGGCCCTCCTCTCTCCCGGCCAAAAGAAGCAAGCCGTCGGGACGCTCCTAGGTCTGCAGAGGCTTCTGCGACAAGCCCACTGTCACCCGACTGGGGCGAACGGCGCGACCCGGAGTGCCAGGGGCGCGCTCCTCGCCAGCCCCGGGTCCTGCGCGGGGGCGGCGGCGTCGGTATCTGCCCTAAGCCGTCTCAGACCAGAGCGCCGAGGTTTTCTTGCAGTTCATACACTCAGCCGCCCGTGCCGCCAGGGCCGCTCCAAGAAAGCCACGCTTAGGCAGTTACGAGCAGGATCGTGCTTGTGACCGCAGGGCAATTGGGAAAAGGATTTCCCTGGAAGCTCGTCCTTCACAGCCCCTTTTCCTGGAACCCAGCGGACCTCGAGACAAAATGACGAACTCTAAAGCTATTTCGAGAGTTCTCTCGACCTGATGTCAGGATCCCCAATTCTTTTCTTCTCATCTTGTCCAAAAGAACACATTTTGGTAATTCTCATCACCACTCTCCCCCCCTTTTTGGGTGAGCGACTTTAAATAAAGGGGCTCAGAGAAAAAGGTGCGTAATCGAGAAGTTATCTCTGCTTGGTTACATGTCCCCGCTAGTCTCCCAGCGGAAGCTCCGCTGCAGGATTTTTTTCCCCCCTCTAATTACGCAATTTAGCCTAATGTAGTCCAGTCGAGAGCCGTTAGTTGGATGCACGCTGAGCTCAGTGAAATTCACTGTGGAAATCCCTTCTTCAACAGTGACCCTGGGTGGAGAGCCTGTCCCGAGCCGGACCCCAGTTTAGCGGCCTCTTACCTCGACCCCCTGGCCTCCCACGGCGTCTCCAGTGGAACCGTCTACTCCTAACGACGTCCCCCACGGGCCAGCTGAGCGCCCCATCCCCAGAGCCGCTCCCGCCCCTCGCCTCCCTCGCCACAGTCCCGGACGCTTTTTAAAAACTTTGAGCGCAGCCTTTGCGTGACTGGACAGTAATAAATGCTCCTGCCCTTGTTCAACCAACATCGACATCCTTGCTTCCCTTCACATTTCATAAATTAGGAAAACATATAAAGTTAACATTCCAAAAATAAGATGTATCCGATTCTGCGTTTCATTTACCCTTACAAGTCGTTGACACGGAATTCTACCCTTCAAACAAACTGTTATGATCACTCCTAAACTCCATCTTTCTACCCCGTTTTCAAATACCGATTACTGCCAGAGAGATAACTATCAGCATTGCTAGTGTTTACAGATTAAGCAATGGCAGAACACCAAATCACCACTCTTCCTACTATCCCTAACCCTGGTCTCAATTCTCTTCCCTAAAATCCTAGCCGCCCTTCCCCCCAAGCCCCCATTTTTTTTTTTTTTTTTTTTGCCGTCGTAGCTTGGTTCTTTGAAAATGTATTTCCCCAAATCGCAAACGTTAACATTTCAAAGACCTTCCAACGTCACCCTTCTCATTGCAATCATAATCCGCACACCTGCGCAGCTCAGCCCGCTCCTGAAGATGTCGAGCAGGAAACCCAGCTATTTTCCGAGGGGCATCTTCTCGGTTCGCCTAGATAAACCTAAAAAACAAGCAACTTCAATGAATGCAAACTTCAGCTTTCCCGGGGAGAAACGGCAAGGCAGCTACAATCAGTCTCTGATTACACAAACATACCTAGGGGCAGGTTGGAGTGTGAAGGAAGGCTTCGGGGTGGGGGGTTGCCAACCTAGGGGTGGATTAAACCAGTTCTATTGTTACTGAGTTTAGGAAAGCTAGCTTTTGTTTCGTGGTGGATATTGGGGGTAGAAACCGAGGAGTTTGAGTTAAACCTCCCAGAAGTCTGTTAAAGAGCAAAACTTTAACTTAGGACTTTGGTTCTTCTAAATCATCTAAGAGACTGAATTAAGCATTAAGACTTCAGTGGAGAAAAGATTTAAAGTCATTTGAAATATTATAAAAGAAGGGTTGACGTCTGCATCTATCTGCCCTGTTTTCCAGGGGCTCACTGGTCCCCTCTGTCAAAGTGGGAAACCCAGGTGGCGACGGCGGGGCTCCGCCGGTCGCATGTTGGGCCCCCCAAGGCTTCGTACTCCCTCTAACCATCACTTTGTACTTCTGCTTTGGAAGAAGGAAGCGAACAGTCCTAGCTCCCTCCCCAGCAAACAAACCGGACAAAATTGGCCCGAAACTTTCCCGAGCCCACCTGGAGACACACACCTAAAAGGAAATGCACTTTCCCGCCCATTTAAGAAGCGGCTGACGGCAGTGATTGTGCACAGTGCCTAGGAGCCCCGAGTGAGGGATGTCTGACTCTGGATGTGTACAGGCAAGGGGGACCTTGAGCGGAAAGGGGTGCGAAGCCCTCTTTACCCCGCCTTCAGGCGGCAACAGCCCAAATGACAACTTTCATTGACAGAGAAGAGCTTCCCAGGCCGGGTCAGGGCGCGAGCGGCGGGGCGCCGCTGGGATTGGGCTGCCTCGTGTCACGTGACGGGCGCCACGTCCTGGCGACCCGCCCCCATCCCTGGCGCGCGCTCCGCAGCAGCGGCCGGGCCGCACGCCCACTTTCACTTTTCGCACTGGGGGTTCACACCCAAGCGATGGCGTTTTTTTTTTTCTTTTCTTTTCTTTTAGGATTTTGAGGAACAAAAGGGAGGCATTCTAAAGAAATAAGGGTTGCGCTTGCTTATGGTGGGGGACTGCTCTCCGGGAAAGAAGGGGGCTGGGAAACGGGTGTTTCCCGCTTTACAAGGGTAAAACTGAGTTTGCAGATCTACAGGAGCGGCTAAAAACGCAATCAAAAGTAGAAAGCAGTCGATTCGGTGCTTCACCTTCTCAGCAGTAACTTGGTAATTTGGTTTTGAGAAGGAAAGTCCTCCACGTAGTTTATTACGTTAGAGCAGGTAAAGGGCTACCAAAGCTAGCTCATTATGCAAACTAAGAAACTTCACTCCTTTGGAAAAATTGACCATGGCTTCCGTCTCATCTTCAATCCTTGGTAACTCGACTGGAATCAGTTCAGCAAAAGTATAGGGAGAGGGCTCTTGTGCTAACTCCGGAATGAACTAGTGACTTGGTGAAACCCAGGCCCAGCTAACAGTACAATGTGTGTGTTTGGACACTTACCTTCTACTCTCACTTATTATCTGTTATCATGGGCAGTTACTGTCTATTGCCTTAAAAAATTCTCCTGTAGTTCTAAGTAATAAGTTCACCTTTAGAAAGAAAATATTTCAGAACATTGAAAACGTTATATTATTACTAATGCTGTGGAGATGGTTCTCTGTTCAGCAAAGAGCCCATTCCTTTGGTCGTTTATTTATATGCAGAGTTATTATACATATTACCTATTTACAAGTGCCTGACCTGCTAGATTCTGGGAATAACAGCAGTCTGTCTCACATACAGTGCCCTCATAGTGCCCATCAGGGCAGGGCAAATTGCAACAGTACTGGATTTTGGAAAGAAAAAAATTTTCCCCTTCCTTAAAAGATGCTCTTGACACTTGACAGCAAAGTGATCTTTAGCAAGTTGCTCAACTGTCTAGCCCTGTTTTTTGTTTTGTCATCTGTTTCTTTCACAGGGCAAGAGGAAACCAGGTAAAGCTTGGACAATTGCCTAGCACAGTGGCTGGCACAAAGTAAATGCTCAATACATTATTGTTATTGTTATTGAAGTGAAACAATTTACACTTCCTTCTACTTGTAATTTTAAGTGACTATACAGTGTTGTCCATTCTTCCATGCTTTATATTCACATAGAGGTTTGATTAGGGAGAAGGGAAAGCTCATAAAGCAATTTGCTTCAATCGTATGTTATGATAGTAACTTCTACTAATTACATGTCATTTTGAAAGTATTTCCTCAAATTTGTTTCGAATATATAATATCGCCTTTGAATTTCCTTAACTTCCCCCTTATACTTTTACAAAATGAAAGGGTATGTTCTTTGTACTTTACCACTAGTTATTTCACAACCAAACATGGTAACCTTTTTGGGGGGTGGGGGAAAGAGATTATTATTTTCTCTGGGCAGTTAGCTAAAAATTTCCTAACAAAAAGTGAAGTCTGGAGTAAGAATCAATTAAATAATGAAAAAAAAATCACATTCTTTTTTTTTTTTTTTTTTTGCTATCTGGGGGAAAATCATATATATATAAAATCTTTCAAGAAACATTGCTGTGTTTTGATTTTTGCTGTTTTGGGGAGTCAATTTGGATGTTTAAAGTAGTTTTCCTTTTAACATTAATGTATTTATCACTAGGTAGAAAGAACATCTCTGGTCTAAACCTCTCTCTGGAGCTCCAAATTTCCTCTTCCACAAATGACACCAGCTCTGCTATTTATGGGTTTATAGGGAGCCAAATTCATCACTTCCCTTGCCTCTGCCCTCTCCATATTCGAGACCTCACTTAGTTAAATCCTCCCAGTTACCCATACTGCAAACCTGGGTCATTTTCTCTTTCTTTCTCCCTTGCTCCGTTATCAAGTCTGGCCTGACTTAAACTCCTCAGTAGGCCTCAGTTACGTCCCCTCCTTTCCTTTCTTATCCCACCCTTCTAGTTTAGGCCTATTCAGTCTTGCTCTCTAGCTGCCTTGCTGCTGCAGCCTCTTAACTGTAAGGTTCTGCCATTGTAATTCCCTTCAAATCCTTTCCCTGAATGACTTATCTAAAAAGCGGATCTGAACATGCCACTCACCTTTAATGGCTTCCCCTTACTTACCAGATAAAAATCTAAGCTCTTCACCACAGCATTCAGAGCCTCTGTACATCTCTCTCCAGCTTCCCTTCTCTCCACTTCCTGTCCTGACCTCACATTCCAACTAGATAGACTTCGTTTCATTTGTTTGACACTGCTAAGTGCCAGCCACTGTCCTAGGCACTTAGCATTCCTTGGGGAACAAAACTAATATCTTTGCCTTCATAGAGCTTATTTGGAAGGGAATGGGTGGTGTCAGTAAACAAGAAACACAACAAATAAGCACATTTTACAGGCTCTGGGGGAGTAGAATTTTAGATGGTCTGATCAAGGTTGTCTATTGAAAAGGTGAAATTTGGGGCGCCTGGGTGGCTCAGATGGTTAAGCGTCTGCCTTTGGTTCAGGTCATGATCCCAGAGTCCTGGGATCGAGTCCTACATCGGGCTCCCTGCTCCTTGGGATCCTGCTTCTCCCTCTGCCTCTCTCTCTCTGTCTCTCATGAATAAATAAATAAAAATCTTCAAAAAAAAAAAAAAGAAAAGAAAAGGTGAAATTTGAGCAAACACTCCAAAGGAGGTGAGACAGTGAATAAACAGAGGAGGAAAATCTAGGCAAAAGAACAGCGAGTGCAAAGTCCTACTTAGTACATCAAGAGGAGAGAGCAGAGGGAGTAGTAGATGAGGTCAGAGAAAAAAACAGGGTGTGTGAGGGTGCTTTTAGACAGGTTTTCATCAGCCATTGTAGTAAGTTGGAGGCTTACTTTGCATTAAATGGGAAGTCAACTACTTGTGGTCACCCCCACAAGCCATAGTGTTTAGACCTTGTGTTCTAATCATATGCTCCCATCTGTTTGGATTGTACCTCTCTCCAGCTGAACTGCTCCTGTAATTCTTTCTGATTTGTCTGTTACTGCATTTGCCGTATTACTTACAAGACTTAGGTCTTGAGGAAGGATTTTGGTTTATTCATCTTTGTATCTTCACTGCTAATTAGCAGGCACGTAAACACTTAATGAATAAATAATGATTATAATTGTTTATAGATTGCTACATATGTTGGGTGTTTTAATATGTTTATAAATTCTTAAAACAACCCTACAAAGTGGGCTTTATTATACCTATTTTACAGAAAAGGAAATGAGATTCAGAGAGCTTAAGTAACTTTTCACATCACACGACTGGTGAGTATACTGAGCTGGATTTCAAACTCAGGTGTCTGGCCAAATGCTATGCTGCATTCTTTTCATTCATGAGGCTTCCTCACTAGAGTGAATGACAGATGAATGGAGGGAATTTATTTCTGGTTTTGTTTCTTGCACTTGGTTTTCCTAAGCTTAAACAAATGATCAATTCTACTGTTTATTAATTCATTAAATATTTAATAAGTATCTATTGTGTGCCAGGTACTTGGAATATAACATTGAACAGAACATGTAGTCCCTTCCCTTGTGCAGTTTACACTACAGCAGAAGAGACTCACAGTGTATAAGCAAGGGCAGTAATGTGTAGCCAGTGATCTGATGGAGGAAAGGACAAAATGTCACTAAGACAACTGTAGCAGCAGCTTCTGACCCGGCCACCCAGACCAGAGAAAGCTGTAAAATGAAAGCAAATTTCCTGGAGGAAGATGATTCCAAGTGTAATGTACCATTGGTCTGAGAGACACTGAAATTCAGAAAGTGGAGATATGTTCAGCTGTGAATAAAAGAATCCCTTATGGACTTGTATAAGGTGCTAGGTATTATATAAAAATCCAAAGAATCTTGCTGTATTAATTTTTTTCAACTTTGGCTAATGTTAATGCCCTTTTCCCAAATTTGATTACAATCTTTACGTATAAAGCCTAAAGCATAAACTTTTTAACCTTTGTTTAATTTATTTGATAAATTATTTGACTCATTCATTTGTGAGGAAGTAATGCAATGTGTTTCAGTAGTTAATAAATTCCCAGGGCGCCTGGGTGGCTCAGTTGTTAAGCATCTGCCTTCGGCTCAGGTCATGATCCCAGGGTCCTGGGATCGAGTCCCACATTGGGCTCCCTGCTCTGTGGGAAGCCTGCTTCTCCCTCTCCCACTCCCCCTGCTTGTGTTCCTGCTCTCGCTATCTCTCTCTCTGTCAAATAAATAAATAAAGTCTTTAAAAATAAATAAATAAATTCCCAAACCTTGGAATCTGAGGGCTTATTCAAATTATTTTGTTCCACTGGAATTTGGTGGTATATTGCATCATTGGCTGGAGTTTGGTAACTGGTTACAGAATGCAAATTTTTGTTATTACGTTGGTGGAAATGAAATTTAATATTTACTCACTTTTAATTACTGTTCAATGGGTGAAATAATCCAGGAAACCACGACAGGTGGTGTGACTGAGACAGGAAGAAGAAAGCAGGCTGGAAAACCAGAGACCCATATTCAGAAAGTAGCATTTTAGTGCTTTCAAACTGATAGAAAATTAATAGGTTGTTCTCAATAAATTTCCGGTTTTTCAAGTGAGGATAAATTTGGCATAATAACTCTAATATATGACTCAGTTTTCAAAATTAAAAATTTAAGCATGAAAATAGTTATTCAGACAACTTGAAACTGGTGGTGGTGGCAAGAGAGCAGTTGTTTTTAATAAGAAAATGATGGGGAAGATCAAAGAAGAGCAGGGATCAGGATGTGGGAGTGAGTTCTCTTTATTGCAAACTGCTTTGGAGGGAGGTGAGAGATGGAGATTAGAGATGATGAAGACCTTTCCTTTTGGCTTCTCTGATCTAGCCATGGATGATGAGAGTCCCTCTGGATGAGCGTCAAAGAAAAGACATGGTTAAATGGGTAATAAAAGAAAAAGCAATTGCCCATAAATACTAAGTGTTTTAAGTTTGAAATTTTCCCTTAAAAAAGGGGGGGAAAAAGAAAAAAAAGCTTAGTTATTGCAGTTATCATCTACAGCTTGTAAAACACAAGTTTCTCTAATGGAGCAGGTCCAGCAAGTCTTGGTTATAGAAAGAGTTAGGAATATTGTGAGAATCCAAAGAGTCCTGGCAAATATGTGCTTTGAGGCTTTAAAAAGTGCCCCAGAGGAGGAGAAAATATGCTGAAAAAAAAATAGCAATAAAGTATTTTTTATGTTAAGAACAAAAAGACAGGAAATGTTTTTTTTTTTTCAAATATTGTTGCATTTACTCCATCTGGTGAAATAAAATAAGACAGATATGTTATCCTCCACCGTTACACAAAAAAACACCACCAGCAGGCCAGTTAAATGGTGGAGAGCTGCTGCTGTCCTTGGAACAGTATGTATGGCATTCTTGGCCCCCCCAACTCCCTAAAAAACGCCAACACATGTGCTGTTTCTCTGAGGCCATCAAAAGTTTTTGGCTTATAATCTAGGAGTTTTTTGGTTAATAGAATAACAAAATTACAGAACTGTCATCATTATGTCTAAGGAAACCTTCCCTGTTTGCTAACTTCCTTCCCAAACATTTTTGCCCTAATTACATTTTTTTTTTCCTAATTACATTTTTGTTGGTGGTTTAGAGGGGCCAGGACAACCCAAGGGAATGATTCCATTCTAATTGCATCTTTCCTTTCCCAGGAGGCCTGCGTCCTTTCATATCCACCAAACTCACTTGATCACTTGATTAACCGTTGACCACTTGTTACTGAGAGAAAACAAAAAACAAAAACAAAGAAACACCCAAACAAGCCCTGTGAACTTAACTGGACGCTTTGTTTTTGTTTTTCCCTTGCAGAGATCACAGAGCTGGTGCATATTTTCTGTCAGGCATCCGTTCTTATTCGGGGCTCCAGGTGAAATAGAGAAGGTGTGCGCGAGTGTGTGTGGCGGTGGGTGGGGGTGTGTTCCTGAAACGTCAAACAGGCATCCCAAAGCATTGTGTGTTTGGGGGCCAGTGTCCAGAGCTTGCGTTCAATTTTGAAGAGCTCGATGACCTCCCAAAGGTTAAGAAACATAACATCCAGATTAATTCGTCCATTGTTGCCAGACTGGGATCTTGCTAGGCCCTGTTTGCTGGAAGGTACTGAAAAGATGCCTTGTAAATTCGGTTTAATGAATTTCTACAATAACCTGTGGTATCTTCAGCAACAGCCCTCAGGATTTCACCCGCGGGCACGGGAAAGTTGGTCCCTGTGCTTGGGTTCTCCCTGGGGCGTCGTTCTGGGCGTCTGGGCTGTCTCTCCCAGAACAACCAACCATCTCCAGATCCGAGAGGGCCTTACAACAGTCTTCCTTGGACGACCCGTCTATGGGATACTTGGGTTGCCCTTTCCTACAGACATCTGAGGGACGGCAGTAGAGGGAAAAAGGAATACCTCTTAAAAAATAAAATAGAGGGCGCCTGGGTGGCTCAGTTGGTTAAGCAACTGTCTTCGGCTCAGGTCATGATCCTGGAGTCCGTGGATCGAGTCCCGCATCAGGCTCCTTGCTCGGCAGGGCGTCTGCTTCTCCTTCTGACCCTCCCCCCTCTCATGTGCTCTCTCTTATTCTCTCTGTCTCAAATAAATAAATAAAATCTTTAAAAAAATAAAATAAAATAAAATAGAGGGCAGGGAGCCGAGCCCCGGTGCGTTTCCGAGGACAGAGCAGGCGCGGCGGCGGCGCGGCAGTCCCGCCGCTTCCCAGTCGGGGCGGGGGGGGGGGGGGGGCGGCCCCTTGCTCGCCCCCAGGCCGAGACCCGCTTCCCCACCGCACAGGCGCAGCGCGGCGCCTTCCAGCCTCCCAGAGCTCGCCCTGGAGCCCCGCGGCCCGCTCCACTCGGCTGGCCTCTTCGAGGATGCGCCGGCCGAGGCCCCTCCCCGCCAGGTCCGCGGGTAGGTGCCGGCGCGCGGGCGTGTGGTGGCAGCGGGGAGAGGGTGCGCTTCGGGGCTCGGGGGTGTCAGGGATCCCCCGCTTCCAGGCCGGACGAGTGACAGGGCTCGCTCCTGTTCTGAGAGCCCACTCCCCAATCCTTGGCTTTCTTCGTGCCTTCCCGGAACACCTAACTTGTACCCGCGTGGCGCAGGGGAAGCCTCCGTGAACATAGCACTACGTATGGAGGTAAATGGGACGTAAAATGCTGGGGGAAGCTCTGCGGAGCTAGAGTCCGTTTTATGGGCCCCTTTCTCTCACCGAACCCAGATTTACTACTCAGTACCCTTACTGGGGGTGCTAGTCTCCCCATTTTACTGAAGGACAGCCAGAGAGATTAAATGGCTTCCCTGGGGCCCTGGGGCCCTGGCACTGGCTGGCGACGGCCCTTTAAGTAAACGTGGCATACCAAGCTTTTGCTTCATCCCAGCTGCCTCCGGTGAAAAGGGTTACCCTGGAAGCAACAATTAACCCAAGTGCCAAGGTTGTGCTCTCCTTCTTCAGTCCAGATGGAGTGGGAAAAGTGGGAGCACAGCGGGCCGGTTCTCAACCTCTTCTCCCCTGCCTTCACCCCTTAGTGATCTCTTGCAGTCACCAGCACCTAGAGCCTGGCAGCCCCTCCTCCACGCCCGTTTATATATATATATATATATATATAAAATTATATATATATATATAAAATTATATATATATATATATAATTATATTTATATTTCCAGCCTGAACTTCTCTAAACTCCAACCTCCAGTTTTGTTTATTCAGCTGCCTGCTGGATATCTGGGTTCCCTCGAATGTCTAAAAGATGCTCAAATTTAACTTGTTTTGCTTTGCCTCCAAACCTACTCCAACCACAGTGTTCCCCTTTCCATTAAGAGCAAACCTTTTAAAAAAAAAAAGAGCAAACCCCCTTTTTTTTAGGAGGTGCTCAGGCCAATAATTTTGAAGCCGTCCTTGACTCCTCTTACTTTCACACTCCAAATGCAGCCTACTGGAAAATGCTTCCGTGTATCCAGAATCTGACCATTCCTTATGACATCTGCTACTATCACTTGGGCCTACACCATCATCATTTCTCCCTTAGGTTATTATGATAGTCTCCATGTTTCTACTTTGCTCCCTGGCAGTGTACTCTGTGATCCTGTTCTAGCCAGAGTAATCCTGTTTTGTAAGGGAGCTTAGAACCCTAGTGACTCCCCACCTCACTGAGAACCATAGTCTAAATCCTTCAGGCTACACTCCTGAGTGACCACTCCACCTCTGACCCTTCTACTCCCCTTCTCCTTGCCCAAGTCCCCTCCACTCCAGCCATGGTATTAGTCCTGCCTTAGGGTCTTTTTTGCACTTGCCATTCCTTCTGACTGGAGCTCCCCCCACCCCTTAGTTTTCTTCTGCTTTTTCCTGAAATACCGTCTTCTGGGAAAGTCCCCCCCTCCCCCACCACCTGGTTAACATTGTAACCCCATCCCGGCCTTTTCCTTTTTCTCTGCTTAATTTTTCTCCGTGGTACTTAACTTACATACTCAATGTACTTTCACCACCGTATTGCTTCTGTCCTTCCACAAGAATGTAAATAATATATATGAGGGTAGGGCGCCTGGGTGGTTCAGATGGTTAAGTGTCTGCCTTCGACTCAGGTCATGATCCCAGAGTCCTGGGATCGAGTCCCGCATCGGGCTCCCTGCTTAGCGGGGAGCCTGCTTCTCCCTCTGCTTCTCTCTCTCTCTCTGTCTCTCATGAATAAATAAATAAAATCTTTAAAAAATATATATAGAGAGAGACCCGAGCGATGGGACCCGAGCGAAGGCAGCGCTGAGGCCGTGGTGCCCTGCTGGGCCGCCCCAGCCGCCGCCATGGGCATCAAATTTTTAGAAGTTATCAAACCCTTCTGTGCAGTTCTACCAGAAATTCAGAAACCTGAAAGGAAAATCCAGTTTAGAGAGAAGGTACTATCGACTGCCATAACTCTCTTCATTTTCTTAGTATGTTGTCAGGCTCCATATCCAGCATGGAGCCCAATGTGGGGCTTGATTTCAGTAGCCTGAGTTGATCTCAAGATCTGAGCTAAGATCGAGTCGGATGCTCAGCCAGCTGAGCTACGCAGGCACCCATTTTTTCCTTAGCTTTTTCACTCTTGTTAGCTTCTACTATTGTACATGTTTTGTGTTTTCTTGGGGTGCCTGGGTGGCTCAGTTGTTGTCTGCCTTCGGCTCAGGTCATGATCCCAGGGTCCTGGGATCGAGCCCCGCATCGGGCTCCCTGCTCTGCGGGAAGCCTGCTTCTCCCTCTCCCCCTGCTTGTGTTCCCTCTCTCACTGTCTCTCTCTGTCAAATAAAATCTTAAAAAAAAAAAAAATATATATATATATATATATATATATGGGTAATGATTTTTTTAAACTGCTCTATGTCCAGTGCATAGAATAGTGCCTGGCACATGGAAGGCACTCAGTAAATATTTGTTTTATTATGAATGAACCCACAATAAAATGGGAGCAAGGGAGTAGCTCCACTATATAGTTCTAGCTCTGTGATCTTGGGTGAGTTACTTAACAGCTCGAAAACTCAGTTTTCTTATCTGTAAAATGATGGTAGATACTCCCTTATAGGGTTATCAATGTTGTTAAATAAGTAAATACATATAAAGCACTAAACACATAAGAAGAACACAATAAGTGGTAGTGATTTTTAGTGATAGGTAGTATTGATAATGGATATGCAAGTCAGACTTCTAATTGTGTTTATACATATGTCTTATACCTTACCTTTTAGAAGTCCTTTCTCTATTTGTTGTGGTACAATGTAAATAAGAATGTAGCATTCTGAAATCTTTTCTTTGTTGTTGATATTTCTTTGTATAGTGCCTTGGAAGTGTGTGGTTTGTGTTACTGCTGACAGCCCAGGGGGAAAAAAATCTCCTTTTTGCTTGATTTGTGTCAGCATCATTACATACCATCCTGGTCATCTTCTGTGGAAAGAAAGAAGGGGAAATTAGATTCCTTGAGAATGTGAGTTATCCCCTTTTATGATTCTATCGCAGAAATTCTTCTGAAGATATAAAAGGATGGGCTGCCGGGTATGGGGTGGAATGGAGCAAGGGCACTTAACTTAAACCTCAGGGGCTGGAAGTGGTGCTAGAATTGGGCTTTCCCTTCAGCTCCCCAGACTGTTTCCTTAGGCAGATCTCCCAAGGGAGGGCTCACTGGATGGGGGGGTGGGGAATGTCAGGGAGCAGAGAGATGGTAGGATTTAGTTAGGGAAATTGACCAGTAGGTTAATCCTGCTCTTCCCTCTGGCTGGCCCAGCTTCTCCCATGGCTCCTCCTTCCCCTGGCTTGAGCAACTGTCCACTGTGTTTAGATTGGCAACTAGGCCCCCCTGCCTGTTCTCACTGTGAGACACACTGTGTTTGCTGTGTAACTCCCTAACCTCCTACACCCATCTGAGCTCCAACAGGACAGCAATTATTGGTCTGTTATATTCCCTGCTTTCTTTCTAGTTCCTAGGACAGGTCAATATATTCTTGTTGATTGAATGAGCCCTCATACTGAGCTTATTTAATTTTGCCAAGCAGCCCCTGACATTAACTCAAGAAGTCCTCGTGCCAGAACAGTTTAAATGCATATCTCATACTGTTCTCACAACAGAACTCAGGTTGGCGTTGTTATAATTCCCTTTTACAAATACAGAAAGTGAAGACCAGTGAGGTTAAGTAACTTGCTCAGGGTCGCACAGCAGCTGAAAAATGGTGGAACTAAGGACAGAATCCACACAATCTGGGTCCAGGGCCTGAGTCCCAACCATCTTTGGGATGAAGGTCAAGAGGGCTAATCGCAGCATCAAGTTCAGTAAGCCTGGACCCTGACAGATCTTAAGGTTGAAAGGTGGCCAGAGGCTGCCGCGAACAAAATGTCCCTTTAAATCTGCCACGGCCCCAGGTGGTTCCCGGGCTATAGCCAGCCGCCCTGGCGCCAGCGCGGGCCTGATACGTGACCATCAGTCCGCCCAGTCTGCCCAGCAGAGAAGCCTCTTCAAAAATGTCCTCCTTCCAGAGTTCCTGCTGCTGCTCAAATAACTCGAATTTTCCGCGTGGGGACAAGCAGCGGTCAGTGGGACGTGGCTGAGCCACCAAAGGCCCGACAGATCGAGCCCGGAGCGGTCGCGGGTTTCCCCGGCCAGAGGCTCTGCCACCCTCTGATCCCCTTGGAAGACCCCGAGGGAGAAATCGTGTCGATAAGGAAACTAGAAACTGGAACTCCCGACTCTGGGAACTGAGAACCCGACTGCACCGGGCCGGGCGCGGCGTCTGTGCAGGGCAAGGGGCCACCGAGCCCTGGGGGAGGCACACTACCCGCCCGGGGAGGGCGGGGCGCAGGGGCCACGGCGCGCCCCGCATTTAGGGCGCTGGCATCTCGTTCCTCGATCTCCTTGTTTCTATGCTTAAAAAACCAGAAAACGACTTGGAGGCGGAGAGGCTCACTCTGTGAGTACGTTTTTCTCAATCCTTGCGGAGATAGAGCGGATGTGGAATCCAGGCTCCCTGCCCTCCGCCCTGCCTCCGGATTCGGTTCTTGCCCCCGGGCTGCTTGCCTGCCCCGGGAACCCGTCCACCCACCAGGCCTTCGCTGCGCCAGTTTTTAAATGTAGGGAGAAATACAGAGGTTACTGAACACAAATTCATTGCGAATGTCACCGAATTCACTGGAGCTTTTTGGTCATTTTGTGGTTATGTATGTTATTTTTAGTCAAGAGATACTAAAATCATAACCATTCATCCTGAGGGCTTCTGGGAAAATTTGGAGATTAAAATACCTGAAAATTCTGGTAATCCCTGTTCAAGTGAGTCAATTAAAAAGAATTTGTTTACCCACCACCCCCAGGTAGAATCCTAGGAAAGTCAATGAAGAAGTATGCTCAACCTCTATAGTTCTGTTTGGAAACTCAAAACCAACCCCACCCCACCCCACCCCCGCGCCGCTTTTCAGTTGCAAATTAGAAATCATATTAATTGCCCCAAAATGTAGTGATTTGCCTTATGCAAACGTTTGTTTTTGAACCAGTTTTTGCTTCAGTTTTCTTCCATTGACGTTGTTAACTGATATCACAGAACTATTAAAACAAAACAAACAAAAAACCCAGCTGATTTGTGTTTTTTCTGTTATTGCATCTTGTACTCTTGGCTGATTTAAAAAAGGGGGGGAGAGGGCTTATTTTTAAATGAATTTAGAGTAAGAAGTAATTGAGATGTTTGGCAACCTCATGGTAAAACATAATAGTGTGCCCCAGGATAAAGGCTAGAATTTAGTTCCTTTCTTGCTCCATTACTCACCACTTGATGTGGCTCTGACAAGTCGCTTCACTGTCCTGGGCCTCAGGCTCTCTCTCCATCAGTAACAAGGGGAGCATCTTAGACATCTACCTGCCTCCTGGGGGTGTTGTAAGGGTTAATGAGATATGTGGGGAGTGCTTTGATTCTAGGGTAAATGACCTGAACAAATAAAACCTGATTACATCTCAGATTCATCTTTGATTCATCTGAATAAATCCACCTTTCCTTTATTAAGCTTCCTGTTAAGTTTTGTAAATTGAGTTATTTGATTTTAAAATTCTTTGTTGGGGCATTCTATAGATTCAAACTCTATATAAAAATCCTTGACAAGTTGTATTACCCGGTTAAGGGGGAATCTCTGTTCACAGATATGGAATAACTTATTCTCCTTATGCAAGTCAACTTATTTATTCAACCAGTGTTTAGTGAAAATGTACCCTTTGTAGGGACCGCAAGGAGCGCTAAAAGGAACTGCCTCTTGTGCCTGCTTCTCCCAGACACTGGTGTTAAACCCTTTGTCTGCACCATCTCATTTAATCCTGCTAACATACCCCTGAAATGCAGCTTCTGATCTCACCCCGTGTACAGAAGGCACGCTGAAAAGTTTCTCCGTAATTCAGGAAGCCAGGGGCTGCCAGAGCAGCATAGTCCTGTGAGGTCACTTGCAACAGTAAGGGGCTACTTTTTTTGAAAATTCTGATGGAAAGTTATGGTCATTTTTTTTTTTAAGAAAAGACTTTGCCAACACTGCCTCCGCAGGTATGACATTTAGCTATCTATAATGTTTAATGTCCTTAGACCAGGTCGTCCTAGAGTTGAGAGGATATTAAAGAAAGTTTACAATAAACAAATTTACACATAGGCAAAATATGATGACTCATTTGACATTAGCCAAATGCTCAAAAGCACAGCCACCATCCCTCTACTCACTCCCAGACACACACACTCCCTCCCCACCCCAGGGAAAAAGTCTGCATAAGCTTTTATGCGGTCTCTACCTGGTTTTTAGGAGTTATCTAAAAGACAAAATTGGAAATGTTCACATTCAGCACACAAGAAAGGGTGTCATGTATCCTGATTTAGTGAGGGAAAAGAGAAACCTGGTGAATTAGGCCTATTTTGCATGAAACGCAAAGAAAGATCCTTTATCTATCCCTGGAAATATGATCCACCAAATGCCAACTCATAATGTTAGACAGGAGAAAAGAAGCAAATTAAGCCAAAAAGTACAGGTTTTTGTCTTCTGTTGTGGACAGTGAGGCCAGATGCAACAGATTGCTTAGAAATTTCACTATTTATAGTATTATGGTATTATACATTTGCTGCTTGCTGACAACGTGCTAAGTCATCAGCATGATTAAAGTAAACACCCATAGGCTGGATTGACAGTGTCCTAGTTTTTGGTATCAGACATACAACACTGACACACACACATGTATAACAGAAGCAGATGTATATATGGAGTGCAGCGAGTGTTGAATGATTTAGATATACAGGAATTAGTTGTGGTGCTTTCTATGCATGAGAGAATAGAAAGTGAGACATGCAAGTCATTCATTCAGAGAAAGTAGTCTTGGGAGAATTAGAGGAAACTCCTGTCTTGCTTACAGTTACTTAGTTGGGAAATGTTCTTGATCAGGAAACAGAAATGGGGATTTCAGAGTAACAGAGTCATAATATGTTGGAACTGGAAGGGACTTGAGAAGATTCACATTTCTTTAATATTCTCAAAGATATCTTTTCTACTGTTGGTTTGTTTGAATTGGCATCCAAGTAAGGTCCACACATTCCGTGTCATTGTTATGGCTCATAAAACTGCTTTATTCTGTAACCATCTCTTACCCTTTTTTGTTAATGGTTTTATTGGTAAAACCAGGCCATTTCTCCTTGTAGAATGTGCCACAATGTGTGAATTTGGCAGATTGCTTCCCTTGTGGTGGTGTTCACCTTGTTTCTCTAGAGTGTGTATTTCCGGCAGCTTGGTGATTAGATCTAGAGGCTCGATTAGGTATAGGTTAAATTTATTTAGGTAGGCGTAATTCTACTAGGCAGGAATACTTCCATAAACTATTGTGTACTTGCTATGGCATCATTTCTTGAAGCACCAAATGTCCGGTTATCCTGATTTCAGTAATGCTCACATTGGCCAGTGGGTTCAGGGAGTGTCAGCTTAATCTCTCCATCAGCCCTTCATGTAATGGTTTTGGGATCCACTGATGATTGTTGCTTAGAAGTTCTGTTATTTCACTGGAGGTTGAAAAATGGTGATTTTTCTTCATTCTATCACTCATGTGCATTTATTAACTGGAATACTTAAAAAAAAAGATTTTATTGATTTATTGGAGAGAAGAAAGAGTGCAAGTGAGCACATGAGACAAGGGTGTGGGGAGTGGAAGAAAGAGGAGCAGAGAGACAAGCAGACTCCCCACTAAGCAGGAGCCCATGGGACTCTTTGTGGGCTTCTCCAGGAGCTCACAGCTGGGCTCAATCCCAGGCCCCTGAGATCATGACCTGAGCTGAAGTCACACTCTTCACTGACTGTACCACCCAAGTGCCTCTGGAATACTTCCTTAAATAACTTTCTCCCATCTCTTCTTTGGCTCCCTTGAAGTACTAGAGTATAAGAAAGATAGGATAAATGCTTGCTTCTTTCTCTTTGGCTTTTAACTTCCAGGGTGATGAGTAGGGTATAATAAAGATTGCAGAGGTAGAGTCAATAATTCTGGGCAAGGTGTTCAGAAAGTATTTCTCAGAAGAAAAAGAATTTGAGCTAGGACTAGAAAAATGTCTATGATTTTGACAGGCAAAGAAGGGAGGAGAGTTAGAGCATCATGGTCTGAGGGAACTTCATGAGAAAACCAGAGGATGCAGTTGATGAACTGCTGTGACTAGAACATAGAGCGTAGAGCAAATGGGCCTTTTGGGGAGGGGCTGGTCTCTCTCAGTAGACTGTGACACTCTTGGAGGAAGGATCTATGTTTTCTTCCCCTTTGGAACTCCAGTGCCAAGAAAGTCACTTGCCACAAACTGAACATTTTTTCAGTAAGTATTTGTTGACTAAATGAATGAATTAACTTGAACTTTCTTTGAAGCTAGTATATATATATTTTTCTGTCATAGTAGCTTGTTTTACGTTCTTGATCAAAGAGCAAAAGTACAGGCTATTTATCATTTAACAGAATGAGGGGAGAAAAGCAAATGATCATCTGAATTGATGTAGAAAAAGCATTTGACAAAATTCAATACTTTTCGTGGTAAAACACTCAAACTAGAAATAAAAGGAAACTACCTCAACATAATAAAGGTCATGTGGCGCCTGGGTGGCTCAGTTGGTTAAGCGACTGCCTTCGGCTCAGGCCATGATCCCAGGGTCCTGGGATCGAGCCCCGCATTGGGCTCCCTGCTCGGCAGGAAGCCTGCTTCTCCCTCTCCCACTCCCCCCGCTTGTGTTCCCTCTCTCTCTCTTTGTCAATTAAATAAAATAAAATCTTAAAAAAAAAAAAGACTGAAAGCTTTTCCTCTAAGATCTGGGACAAGACAAGGGTGCCCCCTCTCAGCACTTGTTGTTCAACATAGTACTGGGAGTTCTAGCCAGAGCAATTAGGAAAGAATAAGAAAAAGCACTCAAATTGGAGGGAAGAAGTAAAATTACCTCTATTCCATAATCTCATATGTAGAAAACCCAATTCCACAAAAAAACCCATTAGATCTAATAAAAGTATTCAGCAAAGTTGCAAGATACGAAGTCAATTCACAAAAATCAGTTGTATTTCTATACATTAACAATGAACAATCTGAAAAGAGAATTACAAAAACAGTCCTATTTACAATAGCATTAAGAAAGAATAAAATACCTAGGAATAAACATAACCAAATAGGTGAAAGATTTGTACACTGAAAACTACAAATTGTGGCTGAAAGAAATTAAAGACACAAATAAATGAAAAGATATCCTGTATTTATGGATTGGAAGGCTTAATATTGTAAAGATGCCCAAACTATGATCTAAGATTCAATGCAATCTGACAAAATCCTAAATGCATTTTTTGCATTAATAAAAAAATCCACCCTAAAATTCATATGGATTCTCAAGAGGCCTGAATAACCAAAACAATATGAAAGAGGACAGTGTTGGATGCTTCATACTCCCTGACTTCAAAACTTATTACAAAGCTACAGTAATCAAAACAGTATGATATGGCATGGAAATAGATATATGGACCAATGGAATAGAATAGAGAGTGCAGTAGTAAAACCTCACATACATGTCAGATGATTTTTGACAAGGGTGCCAAGGCCATTCAATGGAGAAAGGACAGTCTTTTCAACAAATGATGCTGGGAAAAGTGGATATCCACATGCAAAAGGATGAAGCTGGGCCTTTACCTTACATCATATACAAAAATTAACTCAAAATAGGTTAAAGATGTAAACATAACAGCTACAATTATAAAACTCTTAGTAGAAAACATAGGGGAAAACTTCATGACGTTGGATTTGGCAATGATTTCTTGACTATGACTCCAAAATCATAGACAACAAAAGAAAAAAAATAGATAAATTTGGCTACCTTAAAATTAAAAACATCTGTGCATCAGAGGACACCATCAACAGAGTGAAGAGGAAACCCACGGAATGGGAGAGAATATTTGCAAATCAAATATCTGATGAGAAGTTAATATCCAGAATATATAAAGAACTGCTATAACTCAATAACAACAAAAATAACCCAAATAAAAATTGGCAAAAAAAAACTTGAATAAACATTTCTCCAAAGAAGATACACAAACAGCCAACAAGCACATGAAAAGATGCTTCACACCAGTAATCATTAAGGAAATGAAACTGAAAATGATAATAAGATACCATTTTATACTTATTAGGGTGGTGGCTACTTTTTAAAAAAATGAAGAAAAGAAACCCAGAAAATAACAAGGGTTGGTGAGGATGTACACACATTGAAACTCTTGTACACTGTTGATGGGATTGTAAAATAGTGCAACCTCTATGGAAAATGGTATGGCACTTCCTCAAAAATCTAAAAATAGAATTACCATATGATCTCGCAATTCCACTTGTGGGTGGACACCCAAAAGAAATGAAAACAGGGTTTCCAAGAGATATTTGGATACCCATGTTTATAGCAGAATTATACAAAATAGCCAAAAGGTGGAAGTAACCCAAGTGTCTATCGAAGGATGAATAGATAAGCAAAAGGTGGTCTATACATATAACAGAATATTATTCAGCTTCACAAAGGAAGGAAATTCTGACACATGCTACAACATAGATGAACCTTGAAGACATTACATTAAGTGAAATAAGCCAGTCACAAAAAGACAAACCCTGAATGATTCCACTTGTACTAGGCATCTAGAGTAGTCAAATTCATAAAGACAGAACTAGAATGGTTGTTACCAGGGGCTGGGGCAAGGGAGGAAGGGGGAGTTATTGTTTCATAGGAACAAGAGCTTTAGTTTTGCAAGATGAAAAGAGTTCTGGAGATGGTGATGCAGGTTGTACAACAATGTGAAGGTATTTAACAGCACTGAACTGTGCACTTTCAAATAGTTATGATGATACACTTTTTAAAAGATTTTATTTATTTGAGAGAGACATAGAGAGCATGAGCGGGGGTGGGGGGCAGAGGGAGAAGGAGAGAAACAGACTCCCTGCTGAGCAGCGAGGGGCCAGGACCTGAGACTATGACCTGAGCTGAAGGCAGATGCTTAACCAACTGAGCCATCCAGGCACTCCATGATGATATATTTTATGTGGCATATATTTTATGACAATTAGAAAAACTTAGGATAAGTAAAATTCCTTGCTACTATATACTTAGTCATATAATGGAAGAAAGAGAGAGCTAGAGAACTTAAATATATAATTCAGTGTAATACTCAACAAGGAATAATCCCATTAAGTAAATTTAGGTTCAATTACAAATTTAAAAAAATGTCCAAATCATGAAAACAAAGAAGGGCTGAAGAAATGTTCTCATTAGAGGAGGCTAACAGACATGAGAATTAATTGGAGTTGTGGGATCCTGGATTGGGTCTCAGAACACAGGAAAAAAAAGCTATAAATGACATATTTGGGACAAATGGAAAATTTGAATATGGATTGAATTGGATATCAGTACTAAAAGTTATGTTTGTTGATTTTGGTAAATGTGGTTGTGTTAAAGAAAGCCCTCATTCTTGGGAAATCCACACAAAAGTGTTTATTGATAAAGGGGCATTGTGTTGCAGACTTACTCTGAAATACTTCACTCTGAAATGCTTCAGGGAAAAAATACAGGGTGAGCAGATGCTAAAGCAAATGGAGCAAAATGCTAACAATTGATGAATCTGCGCAAAAGGCATACAGTTCTTTGTACTATTCTTGCAGCTTTCATGTGTGAAGTAAAAACTAAGAAAAATCAAATGCTAGTCATATGATATTCAGCCACTGTGGTCTCAATTATCAGTAGAGGTGCAGATAACAAAGGAGTAACATGTGATCCAGTGCCCTAGTGTGGGTGAGTTTCGTGCTTTATGACTTGCATTTTCTCTGTCAAGAAACAATTGGGAATTGACTTTATTAAATACTAATCTGTACTTTTGTGTCGGCCCCTTAGGTTTAACACTGAAAATTCTATTGATGTTATTTTTGTGACGTAAATATATTTTGTAAAATCAGAGGAAAAAAAAACCCATTTGATCTGTGGCTTGTATTAGTCAGGGCTTGTGTCTGAAGTGACAGAAATTCAGCTCAAACTTGCTTTATTCATTAAATATTTATTGAGTGCCTACCGTGTGCCAGTCCCTTTTGTTGATATTGGTGATATAACAGAAAACAAAACAGGGAAAAAGCCCTGCCCTTTGGAAGCCTCCATTTTGGTGATTAAAAACAAACAAACTGACAAATACTGGGTGAAGAAAGGATGGGGGTGATCTACTGGCTTACAGGATTGGTGTATTGGTCAGCCATTTCTATGTAATAAACAGCCATGCAAACCTCAGCGACACGTGACAGCGAGCACTTATTTTGCTCACACATCTGTGGGTGGCTGGACCAGCTCTGCTGATGTCTGCTGAGCTTGCTCCCGCATCAGCAGATATAGGTTAAGGAGGCTGCTATAGTGAGCTGTGGCTCTGCTCCATGTGTTTTCTCAGCTTCCTTGGCCAGCAGGTAAACAGTGGCAGGTTCTTCTCCTGGTGAGGGCAAAGGCACAGTAAAGCCCTTGTTGAAGATATGTCTGCCAACATCGCATTAGCCAAAGTAAATCACCTGGCCATGCTCAAAATCAGGGAGTGGGGAAATACACTCTCTGCATGGAAGTGGTGAACTACAAAGTGGTGGATGGAGGGAGGGATGGAAATTAGGGCCAATTATGCAATCTGTCACATTGGGAAGTGCCCAGCATCAGGCCAGCTGGATGTACCTCTGTATTTCCTTTTCTCTCTTTTTCTCTGTCTCTCTCCATGACCACTAGTCTTTGCTTCTTTTTGTGTTTTCTTGGCCACATTTCTCCTGTTACCCCTAGGATCCAAAAAAAAAGGGGGGGGATACTTATTCTTTTGGTTTTCATCTAGTAAATCTCAGAGAAGTAGGGACTTTGTGTGTGTGTGTGTGTGTGTGTGTGTGTGTGTGTGTGTGTGGTGCCTGCCTGGGTTAAGATTAAGTGTTGAATCGAGGGTCCACTGCTGTGATCAGGGTACTGGAGTCCTCTAGGTCCCGAAACCTGGGCCACATGTCCACCTGTGCAGTGAGCACCATGGCTGGCAGGAATACTCCTGGGTGGGGGGTGGGGGGGTTATATTTTCCAGCAGAAAGAAGATGGCTAGGTAGATAAAACAAGGTGGCTGTTTTGGGGCGCCTGGGTGGCTCAGTCGTTAAGCGTCTGCCCTCGGCTCAGGTCATGATCCCAGGGTCCTGGGATCGAGCCCCGCATCGGGCTCCCTGCTCAGCAGGAAGCCTGCTTCTCCCTCTCCCTCTGCCCCTGCTTGTGTTCCCTCTCTCGCTATGTCTCTCCCTGTAAAATAAATAAATAAAATCTTTAAAAAAAAAAAACAGAACCTCTGAACTAAGATAATACTTTATAAAAAAAAAAAAAAAAACAACAAGGTGGCTGTTTTATAAACACGCAGTTTTTTAAATCTTGTTCATAGAACAGAGTATTTCCTCAACAAGGAAGTTAGGTGATCTTTGGCTATTTGGAGATATTTAGAAGGAATGTTACCTGAAAAAAGGTTTCAAATCTCTCTTTTATTTATTCATTTTTAAAGATTTTATTTTATTTTATTTTTTTAAAGATTTTATTTATTTATTTGACAGAGACAGAGATAGCGAGAACAAGAACACAAGCAGGGGGAGTGGGAGAGGGAGAAGCAGGCTTCCCGCTGAGCAGGGAGTCCGACGCGGGGCTCCATCGCAGGACCCTGGGATCATGACCGGAGCCGAAGGCAGACGCTTACTGACTGAACCACCCAGAAGCCCCTAAAGATTTGATTTATTTATTTGAGAGAGAGAATGAGAGAGGGAGAAGCAGACTCCCCACTGAGCAGAGAGCCCGATGTGGGGCTCAATCATAGGACCCTGAGATCATGACCTGAGCCAAAGGCAGATGCTTAACCCACTGAGCCAGCCACACAAGCGCCCTCAAATTTCTATTGTAGAACAAGTTTTGACTACCAGCATAAATATGTTTCAGATAGGGTTAGTTCCTGCTAACATTCTATTCATTAGGCTTCTCAATGGACAAAATATTAAACTAGAAAAAAATTACAGAAATTGCCCATTTTGAACCTGACAGCAAGTATTTTATTCTTTTTTTTTTAAAGAAATTATGGTACTGGATCAAGTTTTTTTTTTTTTAATTTTTTTCTTTTTTTAGATTTTATTTATTTATTTGAGAGAGAGAGAGAGAATGAGATAGAAAGCACGAGAGGGAAGAGGGTCAGAGGGAGAAGCAGACTCCCCGCTGAGCAGGGAGCCCGATGTGGGACTCGATCCTGGGACTCCAGGATCATGACCCGAGCCGAAGGCAGTCGCCCAACCAACTGAGCCACCCAGGCGCCCCGCAAGTATTTTATTCTTATGCAGAAGTAGAACCAGGCACTGGCTTCCCTGCTGCAGAGTATGTGCTTGCTGTCAGTGGCTCACCCAAAGCCTTAACTGCCATGCATCCACCCATGGGGCTCAGCTCAACTCGGACGGGTCTAAGCAGGTCACAGGGGTCTTGTTCTCCTTCCTAGTGAATGCTTCAGGGATAGGCCCATGATCTAGCTCTTGACAAGGAGATGGGCAGGAGTTTCTGAAAAAGGCATCTTAACTCTAAAAAGAGACACAAACCTCTGGACACTGGTGTTTTGAGGATGTGATACTTTAACTGTCTTGTGATTATGAGGAGACCTGACAACCCAGTGATGAGGTGGGGAGGTGGAAAGACCCTGAGTCCATGGCCATGTTGCTGAGCCACTGAATTAATGAATTCTGAAGCTGATCAGCCTCTGCACTTTTGTTATGTAAGAAAATAAATTCCCCAAGCTTAGGCCATCTTTAGTTGGGTCTTCAGTTACTCACTGATGAAGATATCCTAATGGAAACAAAGAGTTCCTTGTGGTTGTCTGCAGCCTCTTTTTCACTTGGGTTTGAGTATTTAGCAGGAGATGAACTTAGGCACTACCATAAGTGCACCCACCCAGCTCCCTATAAGTATATTCATATATGAAGAAACAGTCCTTACCATGACACGTATAGAACGTTAGGAATGCAGGTAACAGGTGGAGTCTTAGGTGCAACAATAACTGACTAACTATTGTTCTGATACCTAGTTTGCCATAAATATCTTGTCCTACCTTGTGCTCTTTTTAAAACAGAAGTGAGGGCGCCTGGGTGGCTCAGTTGGTTAAGCGACTGCCTTCGGCTCAGGGCATGATCCTGGAGTCCCGGGATCGAGTCCCACATTGGGCTCCCTGCTCGGCGGGGAGTCTGCTTCTCCCTCTGACCCTCTTCCCTCTCGTGCTCTCTCTCATTCTCTCTCTCTCAAATAAATAAATAAAATCTTTTAAAAAAAGTAAAACAGAAGTGATTTCACATATCTGTTTATAACCTCAATTTGAGAAGAGTTACATGAGAGGAGAGCATTCCACTCATTCAGAGGTTCTCTCTCTCTCTCCTTTCTTTCTTTCTTTTTTTTTTTATGATTTTATTTATTTATTTGACGAGAGAGACACAGTGAGAGAGGGAACACAAGCAGGGGGAGGGGGAGTGGGAGAAGCAGGCTTCCCATGGAGCAGGGAGCCCGATGTGGGGCTAGATTCCAGGACCCTGGGATCATGACCTGAGCTAAAGGCGGATGCTTAACGATTGAGCCACCCAGGCACCCCTCATTTCTTTCTTTCAAGAGGAAAAGTAATGAAGGATGAATTATCCCCGTCCCCAATCTCTTGTCAATTCTAAAGTCAAGGGGAAAGTGTTAGTTTTGTCAGGATGAAGTAATCGAACTGAAAAAAGTGACAGTGAGCATATTTCAGTCTTTCTTCGTGTTGTGCTTTAGTTCTCTTCAAGTACCCAGCTTTCAGCTCCTTGTAGTTCTGAAGAGGTGGGAAATTCTTTTATGAGATGGAACTTTAATCACATGCTCTCTTCACCCCTACATTGCTGTTAGTACTGGTGGCATCCTCCTGAAAAGGACATTCAAGTTTGCCCTGCCATATGGTGCCTCGTAGAGGGTCACAGAGGTGGGTATCCTCCATTTCTCCTTGGGATAAGCAAATGTGTTGGATTTTTGTCCATCTCAGCTATACCCTTTGGCTTTAAAAAATAATTACAATTTTGTTATTCTTCACAAGCCTTGTCTCTTTCAATATTGATGAAATCCCAATGAAGGGGAAGCCCCTGGTGAAATGTTGGGTTGACTTACTCATTCTTTTCAAATGACACATGTTTCATATTTAAAATCAGAAAGTGAATTTCCTTTAGTTCAAAAATAAGACAGTTACCTTCTTTGCAGGCCCTTGGCAAGAAGGGATTGATTTTTTATTAAGACAATTTTTTAAGATCAGTTGTAGGTTCACAGAAAAATTGAGGGGAAGGTATGGAGGGATCCCCTGTACTCCCTGCTCCCACACATGCATAGCTTCCCTCATTATCAGCATCCCCTACCAGAGTGGGACATTTGCTACAACTGATAAACTTACACTGACACAGTGTAATCACCCAGAGTCCACAGTTTATGTTATAGTTCACTCTTGGTGTTGTATATTCTATGGGTTTGGACAAATGTATAATGACATGTATCCATCATTATATCATTCAGAGTAGTTTCACTGACCTAAAAATCCTCTTGGTTTTCATCCTACCCCACCCCCAATCCCTGGCAACTGCTGAACTCTTTACTGTCTCCCATAGTTTTGCCTTTACCAGAATGTGATATAGTTGGAATCATACAGTAGGTAGCCCTTTCAGAGTGGCTTCTTTCACTTGGTAATATGCATTTAAGGTTCCTCTTAAATGTTTTTTTAATGTCTATTCATGGCTTGATAGCACATTTCTTTTAACTGCTGAGTAATATTCCATTGTCTGGATGTACCATAGTTTATTTATCCACTCACCTATTAAAGGACACCTTGGTTGCTTCCAAATTTTGGCAATTATGAATAAAGCTGCTACAAACATCCATGTGCAGGTTTTTGTGGATATAAATATTCAACACCTTTGGATAAATACCAAGGACCACCATTGTTAGATCATGTGAAAAGAGTATGTTTAGTTTTGTAAGCAAGCAAGAAGAAATTTTATGTTCCACTAATCAGTTAATTTCCGAGTAAAGAGTATACAGTGCCCTCAAAAGTGAAGAAATAAGGTTATCAGAGGAGGTAGGAGACAAGCTTATTCTAGTATGAAAACTTTTCTTTCCTAAATATAATGCACCTGCTGTCCATCTGCACCTCCAAGGGAAGCAAGAGGGAGTGGGATGATTGGAGGAAAGGGCAGCTTAGGGTGTCTGTCTCTAAAGACATCCCTCCAGTACACCAGGCAGGGTTGGATCTAGAGAAGCTGAACCACTACCTCTGGTATGGAACAAGGGCTTTATTATAGGGAGTTGATTTAAACAGTTTATGTAAGGTTGTGGTTTCTGTGTCTGGTGTGGGAGCCTGAAGTCAGCAGACCAGACAGTCGAGAAGGAATGAGGGACATGAAGTGGGGAAGAGCAAGGACAACCTGGAACTCATGAGGATGGACTGGAGAGTGCATAGGTCTCTCATCACTTCCAAGCTTTCAGCTTTGACAGTGGGAGTAAGCTGCAGGAGAAGCTGGTGCCCTTTGTCTCAGATCTCAACATGCACCTGGCCCGGGAGTCAGAGAGGCTGGAGGAGATCTGGAGGAACTGGAGTTGCTGCAGGCTCAGCTACCATTCACACTTGCTTCCCAAGCCTCTTGTGGCACATGTTATCCGGCAGAAATACGAGAGAGAATTCTGGGAAATGTAGTCCCAACTTAGCTAAGTTGACATGGTACAAATATCCCACACAGTTTCACAACTGCACAGAGACAGAGGAGGAGGAGGATCTTTGCAGCACCACAATAGTGACCAATAGGAAACATCCTAACTGTCCATCAGTAGGAAATGGGCCCATAGAATTACACAAAGCCTTAAAAGAATGGAATCAGATCAGAACTTTTTTTTTTTTAATATTTTATTTATTTATTTGACAGAAAGGGAGAGATAGCGAGAGAGGGAACACAAGCAGGGGGAGTGGCAGAGGGAAAAGCAGGCTTCCCACCGAGCAGAGAGACCCTTGCGGGGCTCCATCCCAGGACCCTGGGATCATGACCTGAACCAAAGGCAGACGTTTAACGACTGAGCCACCCAGGTGCCCCCAGATCTGATCTTATATACAAAACAAACATCGATAGATCTTAGAAACACAATGTTAAGAGGAAAGATAGCAAGTTGCAGAATGGCATGAATAATGTGATACCATTTGTAAAAATTCGAAAAGCAAAGAAAATAACACCACATATTGCTTATGAAAAAAATGAAAGAAAGGATACACCACAAACTCAAAGGAATGTTGGTGTCTGAGGGGAAGTGAATGGGTTTAGAAATGGTGGGAAATTTAGGACTGTTTTCAACATTCTCTCTTTTTTCTTTTTAAAAGGAATAATAAATAGATTCATTACTTTTTTTAATGTGGTAAAATACAGATGACATAAAATTTAGATATATTACCTTTGTAACTGAAAAGCTTCCTATATTATTTTCATGTGCAGTGCTCTCATTGTGAGAATACAGTTATATACCCTACCCTACTCTGCTGAAAAGGGAAGAATACAAAGGGACAGAGCCAGGCAGATATTTGGAGGTAGGGAGTAGGGAGGGAATACTTCCCTTGTCTCCCTCTCTCCTTGCCAGGAGGGCTTCTAGTGAAACAGAAAAGCCGGGGGTTAAAGCCGAACATTGTGTCATCATCACTGATATTCGAGGATTAGATCTTTATAGCTAGCCAGTAGTGTTGGATTGTTGGTTTGCTTGTTATAATTTGTTTGTCTTTTTGAGCTGTGTTGCTAGGTTGAATGAAAACTGTTCCCTTGTACCAGTGAGGGAAAGCAGAGAGAAGGGCAGGGTGGGTAGGCTCATAACATGCAACTGTATCAACCACCCACTTTGCTTCTATTGATTGTCACTACTTTGAAAACATGTCTGGGAATTCCGTTGGTGGATACTTTTTGTGTGCTGCTGTATTTATTTTAGGAACATCCTAATCCTGAAGAAGACAGGTCAGGATTTCTTCCTTCAGTCAGCCAGCAAGCACACAGAAGTGGAAAGCAAAGAATTTGGCATTGGGTAAAATATCTTTCTGCTGCCAAATGGTGGGCATTTATAGGTTCAGGAACCTGCTCATTTCCTCGTATATGGAGCTTGCCCCGATCACCTTGGCCAGAAGTGATTTTTCTTTTTCTGAACTCCTAGGGGCATGTTCATATCTCTGTTGTGACACTTACTACTTGAATTATATTCTTTGAATACATGTTATCTCTTCTGCAAGATTAAAACTCCTTGCATTCTGGAATGTCCCATTTATCATCACATTACCCACAGCACACTAGTACTGAGTGCTTGTGTTTAATACATGGTTAGGAAAAATATTTGTACAAAGAAAGAAAGGGTCAGGAAATTGATTTTGGTTCATTAAAAAGAATGTTTTCAGAGGCTTTTGCTGACTCTTCAGGTGAATGAAGAAATCAAAAAGGAAAGAAATTAAAAAAATGATGAACACTTGATATGAATGTGTTCTGGGGACACAGATTCATTAAGTTTTTACTTAATGGCATCAATATGTTCATTTTCACTGAAAATAAAATAAAATAAACCCACACATTTTTAGAGATGAAGGTATTTTCTAATTATTTTCTTTACAATCGTAATACTGCTTTGTAAAACTGCATCATGATCTCCTTATCTCCATTTTAGTGTTTCTTCTAATTCAATCCCTATTTCCTCATGCTCTGAACTGTTAAAGTCAATGGCCATTTTTTTAAAAAGATTTTATTTATTTATTTGACAGAGAGAGACACAGCGAGAGAGGGAACACAAGCAGGGGGAGTGGGAGAGGGAGAAGCAGGCTTCCCGCGGAGCAGGGAGCCCGATGTGGGGCTCGATCCCAGGACCCTGAGATCAGGACCCGAGCCGACGGCAGACGCTTAACTGACTGAGCCATCCAGGCGCCCCCCAAGCTCTCTGTTATCTCAGGCCGTCTGTCATATTTGCTGATCTTCGCTGCCTCTTGCCTATCACAACAGGTTCTTACCTGGTTGTCCAATGCCACTCACTCAGGAAAATAGTCCACATTCTCTCTAAAGTCTAAACTCTTTAATTATGGGGTTTGAGCTTTTCATGATCTGGCTCCAAGCTCCATTTCTTATTTCATCTTCTGTCTTACTACTCCCACTCACCCTGGTTCCAGCGAACTGGGATTGCACACAGGCACAGCATACTGATTGAGCACGACATTGTGGAATACCAATCACGTACCAGGGGTGGCATCCCGTGCTGTAAATGCAAAGATGAAAAAGCACCTTTCAGATCTTTAGGAGTTAGCATTCCAGCTGGGGAGAGACTTTGGCAAGGAGTTACCCTAGGACCTGTGGTAAGTACTGTAGAGGTAGCTGAGCAGTGTCAGAGGCCTGAGGTGTGTCACCCAATAGGAGGTGTGTGAGCTCTGCCTCCTTTACTAGGCACTTAGCTATGTTGCATGTGCATTGACTCTGTTCTTTTTGCATTCCATTTCTTGGCACAAGGTGATCCTTTAACTTTGAATATTCTTTCCTCTTCCTGTTCCTGCCTGGTAAAAACCTTCCTCAGTTTTAAGAGCTAGCTCCAATACTCATTTGATTGTGAAACATGCCCTGCAGCTTCTGGTGCTGTTCTAGTTCTAGCTTTTCACCTTTGTATAGTAGTGATATGTTGTACTCCTCTTGTAGGCAGGAACCACATCTTCCTGGGCACTTTGCCCATAGTAGGTTTCCATGAAAAATAATTTTTTTTTTGAATAAGCAATAGACATCCCTTACTGCCTAACTCCTACATATCCAGGAGAATTTTTCAAAGGTGAAAAGTGAGAGAATAGGCAACCTTGGTTATTTGTTACATAACCCAGATATGTTACAGAGTATTGGTGCAGCCACTAATGACTCTCAGCCAGGGCTAAGGGGGAGCTGGAGGAAACAGGACTCTGCTCTCCTAGCACCTGCCATGGGCCAAAAGGAGCTGCTTCTGGGGGTTTTAGTTTCTCCTCTGTTTGTAGAAGGCCATTTCCCTTTCATATAGAATGTCATTGAAGGCTGCAAGTAAATTTTTTCGTACGCAATATCTGCGTCTTTAAGGTTATCATCCGGAGGTACCTTAAAAATATCTATGTGTTTATATATTTCCTATTTCTTATAAAGCATACATTATTTCCTATTTCTTATAAAGCACACATGAAGAAAGAAATGTAAATAAAATAAATTAACTGTTGCATTTACATAGTGTGACACAGACCACTTACCGAAATTCAAAAAAGAATAATCACTTTCTATTATCTCTCTTGAATTTTGAGCTTATTTATACTGTAATGTATAGCAAGATTTTAACTTCTTCTTCCATTTCCCTTGTAGTACATTATGTTTTATCCATGCATCATAAAAGAAACCAATGTACTTGATTAAATCAGTCTACCTCTGAGGTTTTCTGTTAGTTGGGGATTGAGAGGAATTAGGTATAGGAATTCATGGACGGTTGGTGATTCACTGCTACAGGTGACATATTTTCTGAGACGAACCCAGTTCAGTTGGAGTAAGATTGCTGTGGTGACAATGAGGTGGACTATTTGCCATCAGGACACATGGCAGCTCTTCTCATGGGTACTGGCCAGGGCACACAGTGTCTCCTGCTTGTGCTGTGCCCCACTTCTCCTCTCCGGGAATGTCCTATCTCTGTCCTGGGCATAGTCATCTCCTGATTATCCAATCCAGTCCTCTGGGAGTCAGCTTAGGTCACCTCTTATTCCTCTCTCCATCCACTCTTCCATCAATCAATTTCTTTTAATCATCCTCACATCCCCTCTCTTCTTTGTGTCCTCATTGCCCCAGACTTTGCTCACATCCTTGCCATTTTTGGGTGCATTTCTGCAATAGCTTCAGAGTCGTATCCCTCTGTCTGTTAACTTTTCCCTTCCCCAATTTATCACCCCTTCTACTGCCAGAGTTGTTTTCTTAAAAAAAAAGAAAAAAAAGGCATATAGGATAATGTCTCTCTGTCTCTTGCTATCCTCCCAGGATAAAGACCTTTATTAGCTGGCCCTTTTCTGTTTCTGCAGGGCATGGCCTGCCACTTCCCCAAGTGCACCTTTGCCCTGTCATGCTAGGTTACTTTTAGTTCCCCACCTGTGCTTTCTTGTGCTCCTGTCTCCTGTCACCTTTCCCTTCTTGGTTGGTTCTTTCTCTACTATGTGTCTGGCTAAGGCTGATTTTTTTCTTCAGGATCAACTCTAAGGGTTACTTGATATGCTCTGAAATACATGACTTCATGAAATGTTTGGATAAATTAAAGGAAAATATCTCAGAACTTGAAACAAAAATTTCTTCTGGAATTCTTCCCGGTTAAATTAGGTGCCACTGGGTTTCTGTGGCAGATGATACACACACATACACATACACACGCATATTTCATATTGAGGTAAAAATTTTGGTAGACGCATCTGTATCATCCAGTGGTCTATGAGGGTGAGGTTTATGGTATGTTAATCCCTATATCCTTAGTACCCTGCAGAATGCCAGGGAGTGTAGTATTCTACGAAAGACTTGGAATGAGTGAGTAAACACTGAGATGTTATGAGACAGTTAATACATGAATGGAGGACTCATGCTCAGATCCTGCATTCATCTTCCTTCTTTCTCCTGCTACTTATACAGTGAAATATCAAGAAGTTCACATTTTGAAGTTCTCCCTACTGCATCACAGCATGAAATAGAAGAGAGTGTATTAGTTTCCAGGTGCAAATAACTTGAACTCCTAATCCAATTGGCTTAAAAGGTTAGTAATTTATTATTTTAAACTATAGAACATTCAGAGAAGTAGGGCAATTTCAGAGTTGGTCAGTTCAGTGGCTCAATAGTGTCACCAGGGATCCAGGTTCCATGTTTCTGTTCTGCCATTTTCATCCAAGTGGCCTAGCTTCCCTTGCAGTGGCACAGCCATGGTAGTTTCACAATCCCTTTGAGGTACAACAACAGGTAGGGGCAGAAATGGGATCTTATTGACCAGATCTAGGTCACATGTCCTTTCCTAATCTCATCATTCAGTACTACGCACGCCAAAGACTAAACAAAGTTCACCCCTTAGACCTGGGCCTTTACTTAGGAAGAGTATGGGTACCTGAACAAAATCAGGGGAGGAAGAAAAGACAATGGCCAGTGGGGAGGACTTTCCAGGATTGTCTTATTGTTTCCTATACATAACAACAACAACAAACACTCTCTTTCATTTGAGAGGCTGGGTCAACAGTCGCCTTCATTAAGGATATTGTTTTCAGCTTATACCTCTTAGTGGTGAAAAAATGCCAAGAGAAAACTGAAATCAATGGTGAATGTCCCGGAACAAAGAAGAAATGTTACTCCCTGGAAAGAAACTTTTTGATCTTATAAACCTAGCTGCTTTTATTCTTTAGCTTCCAAAATCCATAAAAATGCTCCTAAGCAAAGTTAATTTCCAAGTCCATAAAAATGTGATTTATCATTTACAACATGACATTTATAGTATCCTTTTTGGTCCCGGCAAGGGGAAACTGAGAGAAAGGTGTGAAGACTCCTAGTCTTTGAAGATGACTAATGACATGGTATATAGTTACTTACATTCCTGAAATATAAGTATGCAATTGCATCCACTCAAGTCTAACTAACAGAGGAGGCCAAGTACAATTTAACTTATAATATAAATAATAAAAATTTACATATGCTGCCTTATAATTAATGAAACACATTATCGAACAGGAACTAAAGCTTGAATTTTGCTGTAAAACTGATTCTCAGTAGTGCCTACGCTGCCTCCTAGTTGGTGTCATTATCCGTGTTTGTGTATGTGCTTATAAGTATGTTGATGTGAGTTCTGCATTTCTGTATACCATCTTAAATACTTTTTTTTTTGAATGAGCTGATTATAAATAAATATAATTGCATACGTTGCTCAATTTCCAATTCCATGTGCATACACTCGTCCACGTATTGTGAAAGTTTTTCTGGTATAATTTAATTTAGCTACAGACTTGAGCTCCACGTTTTACAAAGCTGTGTGCTATTTGGCTACTTTTATTTTATTTTATTTTTTTAAAGATTTTATTTATTTATTCATGAGAGACAGACAGAGAGAGAGAGAGAGAGAGAGAGAGAGGCAGAGGGAGAAGCAGGCTCCCAAGGAGCAGGGAGCCCGATGCGGGACTCAATCCCAGGACCCTGGGATCATGACCTGAGCTGAAGGCAGACGCTTAACCATCTGAGCCACCCAGGCGCCCACTATTTGGCTACTTTTAAACAAAATACTTTGGCAGAGGGCTGAGTAACTCTAGTGACTATGTGTAGATTCATATTGGGAGCATCCAGTCAGCTGATTTTGAAAGTTTTATTGTGGGAGGAAAATGGAGGCTGGAGAGAATGATTGGCTTTTGCTTTAATTAGCCAGGTAATTACCTCAACTCTCAGTTTTACATTATCTGTATTGATACTGACTCTATCTACGCAAAGAGTAAAAGCCAATCAATGGATCAATCCACGAAGAAGTGTTTAAATGCTCAAGGTTATATTAGGTGAACAGAATTATGTAAGGGGCTCAGGGTGATAAGCACTAGATATTTAAGTGAGTGCTAAGGAATAGAAAAAAAGTGTAATTTCCCTCAAGTGGCTTATGGGGGGCAGATGAGCATGTTTCACATGAAAACAATTAGGGAACAATATAAGACAGTGAGAAATTTCATGCAGTGGTACACGTAAGTCCCATGGGCCTGAGTTAGGGCAATATCAGTAAGAACAGAGTAGCTGGATTTGAAAGTTTTATGAGATCTGGGTCCAGTGGTGCACTTGTTGGATTGACTTCTGTGTCCTAAAGTATAATGGGGATGTGTCCCGGTAACCTTAGGATGTTTGAAAATCACCTGCATGAGGACACATTTCCTAACTCAATCAAGGAGTTATTTTGCTCTTTTTATCAGCAAAGAGGTAGGGAAAGATGCTGTGATAATAAATCCAGCACTTCCTTGTTTATAGTGTGTTGCTAAGTAGAGCTTAAATATGTTAGAGGTGTGTGTGTATTTTGCTAGGAACATAAAAATAAGAAAAAGAAGTAAATCTATATACTTCCATAAGATATTTAATAAGTTTTTTACAAATGGGTTGGCCAGAAAGAGTGGGATAATTGAGTAGATTATCAAGAAATACAAATAAATTTTGAAGACCTTTAAAGGGTTCAAAGAAGTACTTTAAAAAAGTGACTTTGTACTTAGGCTTTGCCAGGGGGAAGACTCTGGAACATAGAAAAGAAGACCAAAAAAAAAAAAAAAAAAATCCCTGTATTGTAGCCACAATACCAAGCAATTGAGAGTAAGTAAAGGAAAATATTGTTCCCTCCCCTCTACTCCCACCCCTTTTTCTTAAAGTAGGCTTCAGGGCCAGGCTGGAGCCCAACATAGGGCTTAAACTCAGGACCCTGAGATCAAGACTGGAGCCGAGATTTTTTTTTTTTTAAGATTTTATTTATTTATTTGACAGAGACACAGCGAGAGAGGGAACACAAGCAGGGGGAGTGGGAGAGGGAGAAGCAGGCTTCCTGCCGAGCAGGGAGCCCAATGTGGGGCTTGATCCTAGGACCCCGGGATCATGACCTGAGCCGAAGGCAGACGCTTAACGACTGAGCCACACAGGCATCCCCGAAGCAGAGATTTTTAAAGATGGAAAGCTTCTAAGAGAAGACATGAAAAAGGCAATGTCATAGTATCGTAGATACATTCCTTAGAAAAAATGCTCTCTTCTACTCCTTCAGGAAATTCAGTAGAAAGAGGAACCAAAATAAAGAAGGGAACATGCCTTTTGAAAAACTAAATAAGTTGATCTTGATTACTCATATTTAAGAGCTGCAAGAACACCAGCACTTTGTAGTACAAGCACTGTCCTGATTATTTTTCAGAACTTATTTATAATAGAAAATATATCTGGAATTTAGAAAAAGTGTGACCCTTAAAAGTGCGCCATTAGGGAAAAAAGTAATCATGGGTTTAATCTTCTAAGAGTTTAAAGAAGCCCTGGGTAGTGACAGCCCGGTTTTAAGTGTGTTCAGACTATCTTATCTCTTACTGTGGTAGGGTAATGGGATTGGGAGGGCAAAAGGAAATGACAGATTTTATCTGTATTGATTTTAACAAGAATTTTGGTTTTGTTTCTCCACAATGAAATTGAGAAGTGCAATTGGCCCTTCAACTTTGTGCATCCATGGATTCATTGTTTAGGACAAAAGATGCAAGGGAATGCCTTCTTTAACAATCATTAACAACTGCTTATAAAAATCTGAATATATGCTGATTTGGGGCTGCAGAGAGAGATAAAGCCTAGTCTTTGCCCTTCAGGGGGTTTATAATCTAGGGGGTGAGAGACCAACATAAACAAGTGACAATGGAAAGGAGCATATATTGAACTTCATTTGTATGGTAAATAGTAAATGGCACCTTGAAGAAATAAATTTTCTTTAATTAAGGACTATTACCCTTTCAAGCCTCTACAAAAGATGTTGCATTTTTACTAACTTTTACAGATAAATTACCAATTTGTGCTAGAAATGTGGTTATAAGAAAAAATCAACAGCATAAGAGATCAAAACAGCAGGCTCTTGGAGGATATTGGGAATGATGTTGGTATTCCCATTCTGTACTTCTCTAGAACAGTGCTTCTGAGACTTCAGTGTGCAAGGAATCACCTGGGATCTTGTTAAAAGGAAAATTCTGAGTCACTAGTTAGTGGGGAGATCCAAGAATCTGCATTTCTAGTAAGATCCCAGGTGCTACTGGTGCTGCTGGCCTGGGAACCAGACTCTGAGTAGTAGCCAGGGCTAGACGTACTGAATTTACAAATACCAGACATAGAAATCATCAGGCCTGTTATATAAGCCCATGTTGGTTGGCCTCTTGAATCCTCAGACCAAAGAACATAGGAAACTTTGAGTCAGAGATACAGTTAAGAGGAAATTAATCTTGCAAGAAAGGATGAAAGAAATGATTATCATGCAGCATTAAAAAATGGAAACTGCAGGGTGATGTAAAAATGCATATAAAATATAGACTGTTACACAGCTTTATTAGATCTGCATATGGTGGACATGCATTTTGGCAGGCTTGAGTTAGATACAGAATAGAATTATTTCCCAATAAGGATACAACCTCCTAAATGGGGCATTTGAATGCCCCCCCCTTTTTTCCCAGAAGGCTTTAAAGAAAGATGGTCACCCAAATGGGTGGCCTCAAATTAGACCTTCTCTAAATGTTGATAGATATTCTCAGTGTTCCTTCTAAGACCCTAAAAGTGGCATTGAATCTGATTCCCACTTACGGCTTCCGAGTAGCAACTGTTTACAGTGAAGGAATAGTAGGTGTGATTACACAAATTGTGTTCACTATCATTCAATACAGTAAATTTTCATGCTATTTCTTTTATTTCTGAATCCATCATATCCTACCTCTCTGCAGACCATTAGTTCTACAAATCCTTTTTTCTTAAAGAGAGATGATTTTAATGTATTTTATTTAAAAAAATTTTTTAATTTAAATTCAAGTTAGTTAACATAAAGTGTAGTATTAGTTTCAGGGCTAGAATTTGGTGATTTGTCACTTGCATGTAACACCCAGGGCTCATTCCATCAAGTGCCCTCCTTAATGCCCATCACCCAGTTACCCCATCCCTCCACCCACCTCCCCATCCCAGCAACCCTCACTTTGTTTCCTAGAGTGAAGAATCTCTTGAGTCTCTTATGGTTTGCCTTAATGTCTTTTAAATATAATATTTCAGTGGTTTCAGATAGATCTGTAACTACAAAGGACATAGGTGGGTCAGGGAAAGAGATTTTTTTTTTCTTTTCTTCTGTTTGGCCTAGTGATAAAATCCTTCACTCAGGTTAGGAAATCATGTATAATGAAAGTTTTATTTTTCTGCTGTCTGATTAATATTCTGGTTTTACAGAGTTAAAGCTGGTATTACATAGGATTCAGCAAAGTCTTACCAGCTAACCACATGCTCATTTTTTTTTTCCCCCACAAACTTCAAAATGGTTCACAATCTTCTAGGCTAGGTGTTAGAATCTTTTTATCATTTTCCTCTTGTCCATTTCCCTCTAATTAGGATATCAGTTAAATTCATACTTACAATTTAATTTTAAGTATGGAGGGTCTTGGAGGGGGGTGCGGTGGTTACTCTTCTAAACTGAATGCTTGGGGAAGACCTCTCTAATAAGGTGACATCTGAGCCATGAGGGAGAGTGCTATTAGGATATTTGGGGTAGAGTGTTCTAGGCAGAGGGTAGAGCCAGTTGGAATTGGACATGGCTTGTGTTCCACCTCAAATCCTCTCTTCCTATCACTTACTCCAGCCATTGCTGTGGTATCCATTCCCTCAGGCTTCAACTGGCTGCATAGAGGTATAATCTAGTGCCTCCACTGGGGCCCAAGTCATTTACATTCCCATACTTTTGACTCCTGACCTGGGACTTCTGTGTTGCCACAACATGGGTATCCGCAGAAACACAGCCAATAGTCATGCATGCGTAACCCAGCGTGCCAGAGGGTTTATGCCCATGGGGCTACCCTTGACCAACAGAAAACTGGAGCCTATAGGTAAATCCTACTCCTTTTTTGTTTCCATGGAGGACAGTTGAAATGAATTTCATAAGCTTTTCATAAGGATGATCCTGTGGGGTTGAGTACCTGTCTCCCACAGAGGTGATCCCATCAATCATGCATCTTTATTTTATTTTATTTTATTTTACTTTATTTTATTTTATTTTTTTAAAGATTTTATTTATTTATTTGAGAGAGAGAGAATGAGAGATAGAGAGCACGAGAGGGAACAGGGTCAGAGGGAGAAGCAGACTCCCTGCTGAGCAGGGAGCCCGATGCGGGACTCGATCCCAGGACTCCAGGATCATGACCTGAGCCGAAGGCAGTGGCTTAACCAACTGAGCCACCCAGGCACCCATCTTTATTTTATTTTTATTTATTTTTATTTTTTTTGATGCTGCACACTTAGCCTTTTTCCAAGTTCTGGGTGGTTGCAGGGAGGGAGAGAAGCACAGTTTCAATGACATTCCTCGTGTCCAGAGCTTGACCCAGTTTGCCCTGGGACTTGACAGCTCCCTGGGGAGCTGGGGAAGATGGGGTGCAAAGGCTCGTAGTTCTTGAAGCCTCTGGGTGTCCCCTTTCCTAGTAAGTTTAAGAATGGGACAAAAAAAGGTGGGGGGAACCTGGGTGGCTCAGTTGGTGAAGCATCTGGCTCTTGATCTCAGCTCAGGTCTTGATCTCAGGGCTGTGAGTTCAAGCCGTGCCTTGGGCTCTGTGCTGGGTCTGGAGCCTGGTTCCCAGGCAGAAAGTGTCACAGATGCAGGAAATTGGTGCCAATTGAGAGGGCTGGTGCAGACTTTGACCTGGAAACATCACCGCACAGGCAGCTTCGTCCCTCTGCCTCCGTCCCATGCCCAGCAGGAGGCAGCTCCGTGACGGAGACTGGTCTTGGGAGTGGAGACCAAGTCACCCTGCTGCCCTCTCTAGTAGTTCAGCAGGAGCAATCATGCATCTTTGTATTTGCCTTCCTCCTATGACACTGCTTCTGTCCCTCCTGCTTTCTTCCCACAGAAACTACTGTAAGCAAGCCTTGTCTCAGACTCTGCTCTTGGAGACACCAGGCTAAGGGACATTGCAAAGGCCCTGAAGAGGCTGTATGCTTGGCTCTTTCAGCAACAGCAAGGAAGCTCTTTTATGTGTGTGTCTCTTGCAGAGTGGAAGAGGGCAAAGGTGATGGGACAGGTTATGTAAGGACCTTAGAGGCCATGTTGAAATGGAAACCTTTGGAGAGTTTGGAACAAAGAAGTGACAGGATCTGATTTCCATTTTAATGGGATCACTTTGTGGAGAATAGACTGAATAGATTAGAAGAGAATTAACTGAAGTAGGGGCAAGGTGGAAACAGGGACACTACTAGCTGGGAAGTGTTTCAAAAAGTGCTTAGAGCAAGATACTAGAGGTGAAGTTAGTGGGAAGTGCCCACACTGATATAATATTTTAGACAAAACACAGATGTGAGCTTGCAGTGGACATGGGGTAGAGAGAACCTGATGAGTCAGGGATGCCTCCAGGGTTTCTGTCCTGAGTAATGGCAAGTAGGCACTTGCTGTTTATTGGAACCACTGTAGAAGGACTGCCAGGGGAGTAGATTTGGGGGTGTGCAAAAGGAGGAGGAGGAAATCAGAAGCTTAACTCTGGACATATTAAGTTTGAGATCCTTCTTGGACGCCCACGTGAAAACATGAGTAGATGTGATCTGGGAGCCACCGCTGTAGGATGAAATTTATTTTTTTTATTTTTTAAAGATTTTATTTATTTATTTGAGAGAGAGAGAATGAGAGATAGAGAGCATGAGAGGGAAGAGGGTCAGAGGGAGAAGCAGACTCCCTGCTGAGCAGGGAGCCCGATGTGGGACTCGATCCCGGGACTCCAGGATCATGACCCGAGCTGAAGGCAGTCGCTTAACCAACTGAGCCACCCAGGCGCCCCTAGGATGAAATTTAGAGTGATTACATTGGATGAGGTCCCTGAAGAAATGGATAGAGAAGGGTCTACGTGGTACTTTGGAAATTAAATTTATGTCATCAAATGGTAATAAGGGGCTAATCAATATATGTCTGCCGTGTGAGAGAATGGGGAATTCCAAAGTTTGCCTCTGATAGCAGTGATTTTTGTGAATCTTGAAAGATAGTTAAAAGAAGCACTTGCAGAAGACTGGCAATGCCAGATAAATCTGGTGTTGTACAATAGTGTGAGGTGGTTTTGTTTTGTTTTGTTTTCCTGATGGTTCCATTGAGAAAATCAGCTAAAAAAAAAAAAAATCAGAGAAACTAGTCAATTTGGAGATTAGCCTCTCTGAGCTTTCAATCAGATAGCTTGTCTGTTTCTTCCAGGTAATCATTCATATTTCTATAAAGATCATCATTCAATTTGATGATATCCAAATGAGTATGATCCTTGTATTTTGTTCTAAGATTCTTTTACGTCCACAATTCTCAAACTCCAATGTGCGCCAGAATTATCTGGAGGTCTTGTTAAAACACCATCTGAGGTTTCTGATTAGTACATCCAAGGTTGGACCCCAGGATTTGCATTTCTATTTTTATTATTTTTTTTAAAGATTTTTATTTATTTATTTGTCAGAGAGAGAGAGACGGAGAGAGAGAGCACAAGCAGGGGGAGCAGCAGGCAGAGGGAGAAGCAGGCTCCCTGCTGAGCAGGGAGCCCGATGCGGGACTCCATCCCAGCACCCCTGGATCATGACCTGAGCCAAAGGCAGATGCTCAACCAACTGAGCCACCCAGGCATCCCCCCAGGATTTGCATTTCTAACACAAGGTCCCAGGTGATGCTGCTGGTCCAGGCACTGCATTTTGAGAACCACTCTTCTACAAATTCCTGGAGTTTGATGGTTTCACCCTTGTTGGAGTCTGTTAATATTTAATGATCCTTAACTCCCAGACATTAATTTCCCTTTTTAATGTACTATAAAAGTAGTCATGATCTGTGGAGGATTGTCCATAAGGGCTTTTAAATAAAGCAATCTGAATTTGCAAAGGAGATCCTGAGAGAAAGACGTTTTTCCCACTTCCCTTTTAGGAATGATTTCTTTTCTGGATTCAAAGTAGACAATGACTTTTTAAGAATTGTAGATTTTGTAGTACCAGTGTAGTTAAGAAAAAGGAGAGTAACTATTGGTAACAGCTCTATTGGCAATACCTTGTGGTTTTTTTTTTTTTTTCCCCATACTTTGTGCCAGGGTACAGAAAGAAATTCAAACGGTAGTATCGGGTTCTTCTGACCCCAAAGCTAATGGCAAGTGTTTGATTGTCAAATGTTATTTCTTTCTAAAAAGTTTCTGTTCTCATTAACTTCATAAACTCTTTGACGAGAAGACCAGATTCATAGATTCACTCATTTTAATGACTAGGCGGGAAGACTTGGGTGGACGGTGGGATAGATAATCTACCAATTTTGATTTCTAGGTGCAGAGTCGCTCTCCTTGTGTAGAAGTCCTCCACTCTAGAACGGGGACAAACTGGGCTATCTTTATAGATCCCTCTCCCGTGGCTCCTCCATAGTCTGAGGATGTTCCTTTCATCCCATTGGTGGATTTTTGAAACATTTAAATACCTACCTACATTGCTAACAGGCCCCAAATTGTCAGTTTCTGAATCTCAGTTTGAAAGAGGGACACACTGGACTGTATGATCTTAGAGTACATGGAAATTTTTTAAACATTTAAGTCCAGTTTTCCAGCCAAAGTGCTCATAACTCTTTATCTTGACAATGTGCCCCTTTTAAGTGGATTTTTAACATTTTATTATCCTTGTAATCAGCTAAGTACTCATATCTTTTTCCATCTAAGTTGCTGATAACATTAAGGGAGAGCCTCCTAATCTAGGCTCCTTTAACTGATTTTTGAACAGTTATTCCCCTCATTTTATATTAATTCATTTAATCAGAATTACTTTTTGAGTGTTTATGGTGTGGCAGGTACAGTGCTATACTCTATGGATACAATTTTGACAGGGCATATAGTGTGGCTCCCGAAGAGCTTGTGGTGTTTCAGGAGCTATGAGACACATCAACACACAATTATAGGACAATAGAACATAGCACAGTATGGGAACACTTGAAAGACACAACTGATCTAACTTAGGGAATGAATTAGGAAAGGTTTCCCAAAGAAACCTTTGATTTCAGAGGGAATAAACCATGTGGAGGGCAAGATAGGAAAGTTATATCTGATGCATCAGATCAAGGCGGTGAAAACTACTTGACACTGAAGAAGAGTGTTTGCAGGGGTGCCTGGGTGGCTCAGCCGTTAAGCATCTGCCTTCGGCTCAGGTCATGATCCCAGGGTCCTGGGATCGAGCCCCGCATTGGGCTCCCTGCTCCGCAGGAAGCCTGCTTCTCCCTCTCCCACTCCCCCTGCTTGTGTTCCCTCTCTCGCTGTGTCTCTCTCTGTCAAATAAATAAATAAAATATTAAAAAAAAAAAAAAAAAGAAGAGTGTTTGCAGATCTCTGGACCTGGAGGTGGTTCTGTATGGTTGTTGTGTGTCAGCAAGTGTGCTATAGAGAGAGAGATGGGGGGGGGTGGTGGTGGCAGGGACAAATTTGAAGGGTCTAGAAAACTGTATTGAAGAGTTTGTGTTTTATCCTTAAAGCAATAGTACAGTTGATCCTTGAACAACTGAGGACTTGGGGCAACTGACCCCTACACAGTAAAAAAATCCACATATAACTTTCACTCCCCTAAAACTTAACTACTAATAGGCTACTATTGACCAGAAGCCTTACCAATCACATAAACAGTCAATTAACACATATTTTCTATGACGTATGTATTATGTACTGTATTCTTACAATAAAATAAGTTAGAGAAAAGAAAATGTTATTAAGAAAGTCATAAGGGGGGGGGCACCTGGGTGGCTCAGTCGTTAAGCGTCTGCCTTCGGCTCAGGTCATGATCCCAGGGTCCTTGGATCGAGCCCCGCATCGGGCTCTCTGCTCCGCGGGAAGCCTGCTTCTCCCTCTCCCACTCCCCCTGCTTGTGTTCCCTCTCTCGCTGTGTCTCTGTCAAATAAATAAATAAAATCTTTAAAAAAAAAAAAAAAAGAAAGTCATAAGGGGGGGCACCTGGGTGGCTCAGCCGTTAGGCGTCTGCCTTCGGCTCAGGTCATGATCCCAGGGTCCTGGGATCGAGCCCCGCATCGGGCTCCCTGCTCCGCGGGAAGCCTGCTTCTCCCTCTCCCACTCCCTCTGCTTGTGTTCCCTCTCTCGCTGTGTCTCTCTCTGTCAAATAAATA